>NC_069507.1:25926792-26134292 GCF_027579735.1 Bombina bombina | reverse complement strand
TTTTGTAATGGAAGTTTGTGAAAAAAAATTTTGTTTTCCAATTATATGCTCTGAATTTTCAAAGTTTAATTTTGAATTTAGAGTCCCTTTAAAGGGGACATTAAACCCAAACATTTTCTTTAGTGATTCACATAGAATATACACTTTAAAAAAAAAAATCCAATTTACTTCTTTATCAAATGTCCTTGTTTCTTTAACTGAGCATATCAAGTGGGCCAATAAAAAGAGGCATATATGTGTAGTCACCAATAAGCAGCTAGCTCCAAGTAGTGCATTGCTGCTTCTGAGCCTACCTAGGTATGCTTTTCAACTAAGGATACAGAGTAAAGCAAATGAGTTAATAAATGTGAATTGGAAAGTTGTTAAAAATAGCACGTCTGAATTGTAAAAGTTTAAATTTTGACTTTACCGTCCCTTTAAGTAATATTTATAAATAACACAAAATATATTAATAATTTTGCAAAGCCTTATACTGCCACACCCAGCTACTTTATATCACCACCTGACTGGCAACATTGTCTGTGGAGAACACTGAGATACATATTTGAAATATTCATTTTACCTGAAGAAAAGGCTTTAAAAATTTTTTTTTAATTCTCAGACTTTAAAACAGTTATCCGCTTCTGTATTCTAATTAAAAAAAATAATCAGCTGCAGTTTCAAATATAAAAAAATGCATTATGCATAATAGTTCTAATAGGAAGAGGAAGAAGAAAAAGAATAAACTTTGCATTATTTTTTTATTATTACCTGAGGAGTTTTCATTTCACTCAAAGTGCACAGTGCAAAATTACCTTGCTACATATCTATCTGTCCATATATCGGGTCAGCAGAGGTGATAAGATAAGGCAACACAAAACAATGCAGTGGTTGTGTCAAGTCCAGAACAAGTCTGGATTGGTGTCTCCAAATAATGCAAATGGTATATGGGGGGGGGGCCATTAAAAGAAAAAAATAACAGCAAACTTGTTCAAAGGGACAGTCTACACTACTTGTTCAAATAGATAGATAATCTTTTTACTAACTGCTCCCCAGTTTTGCATAACTAACACGGTTATATTAATATATGTTTTACCTCTGTGATCGCCTTATAGCAAAGCCTCTGCAGACTGCCCCCTTATCTAAGTTTGTCAGACTTGCATTTTAGCCAATTAGTGCTGACTCTAAGTAGCTCCATGGACGTGAGCACAATGTTATTTTTTACTAGACTGTCCATTTAATGTATTCAAAGAGTTCACATTTAATTTATTGTAATACATTAAGTTGGATAATTATAAGGTAATGCTATCACATTATCTTTATTTACTTATGTCCTTTTCCTTTTTCAAGGGTGCTTTTGAAGTTATGAGGCAAGTTATTTATTTTCCTTTGTCCCAGCCTACAACATTTACAATGCTAGTGCAGCTTGCAAGCATTTACTTGTAGTTAAAGGGACAGTTCACCCAAAAACTTTCTCCCCTTTAAATTATTCCCAATGATCCTTTTTACCTGCTAGAGTGTATTAAATTGGTTGCAAGTAGCTCCTTTACTCATATTTCCGCATTTGAAATAGCTGATTTAGCTTGTGGTTTCCCAACCTATACTGAAAGTTTTGATACTGGCGTATACGCTATTGGCAAGCCTAAGTAAACACAGCCAGCAGAAGAGATTACACCCTCAGTGGGGTGCAGGATAGTTAAGTAATAAAATGATAATTTTCCATTGTTCTCTCTATGTATTGAGCTTTGGTGTTCCAGACAAATATAAGATAAGGAAGCAAGTCTGTGTACATGAAAGTGATAACATAATGAGATCTGATATTACCTGAAGCTTAACCCATTGTAATAGGCTGTGGTTTCAAAGCACAAAACCAGCTACTTCAGATACACAAATAAACCCGAAAATGCAATTTCTCAAATATTTTATACTCTGCAGTTGGTATAACAAGTCATTTAAAATACATTTATGGAAAAACAATTTTACAGTGTACTGTCCCTTTAAAGGGACAGTACACTGTAAAATTGTTTTTCCATAAATGTATTTTAAATGACTTGTTATACCAACTGCAGAGTATAAAATATTTGAGAAATTCCATTTTCATGCTTATTTGTGTATCTGAAGTAGCTGGTTTTGTGCTTTGAAACCACAGCCTATTACAATGGGTTGAACTTAAAGGTGATATCAGATCTCATTATGTTCTAAGTTTGTGTAAGCAGACTTGCTTCCTTATCTTTTATTTGGCTGGAACACCAAAGCTCAATACATAGAGAGAACAATGGAAAATTATCATTTTATTACTTAAAGGGACATAATACTCATGTGCTAAATCACTTGAAACTGATAAAGTATAACTGTAAAAAGCTGACAGGAAAATATCACCTGAGCATCTCTATGTAAAAAAGGAAGATATTTTACCTCACAATCTCCTCAGCTCAGCAGAGTAAGTTCTGTGTAAAAAGTTATACTCATCTGCTCCCAGCTGCAGGTAAAAAAAAAAATGAAGAAATGAACAGCAGCCAATCAGCATCAGCAGTGCTGAGGTCATGAACTCTTACTGTGATCTCATGAGATTTCACTTAACTCTCATGAGATTTCATAGTAAGCTTCCTTTACCTGATTGGTGAAATAATATGAGAGTGCACGATGCTAGTCCCTTCAGATGTCCCAGGACAAACACACTAAAATGCTGCTTAGAAATCCTTTACAATGGGAGGTGGCTACTGAGGAACTTTTGAGATAAAATATCTTTCTTTTTTACATAGAGATGTTCAGGTGATATTTTCTAATCAGCTTTTTACAGCTATGCTGCATCACTTTCAAGTGTTTAAACATTTGGGTATTATGGCCCTTTAACTATCCTGCATCCCACTGAGAGAGTAATCTCTTCTGCTGTCTGTGTATACTTAGGCTATTCAATAGCCTATACTCCAGTATTAATTTGTTCAGTATAGGTGGCGATACCACAGGCTAAATCAGCTATTTCAAATGCTGAAATAGGAGTAAAGGAGCTATTTGTAACCCATTTAATACACTCTAGCAGGTTAAAAGGATCATTGGGAATAATTTAAAGGTGAGAAAATTTTTGGGTGCACTGTCCCTTTAACCCTTGTGACTTGCACTCTTTGTAAGGGCTAACACAATCATTTAACTGTTCATTGGCTAAGTTGTTACAGGCTTTTCTTCTCTCTTCTCCGTTTTACAGAATTATTTAGAAAACAGACTGGCTTCTGCAGTCAGCACAGAACTGGTCCCAACATGCTGCACAATTTAGCAGAGAAGCTTGCAATCTAATGAGCTAAATAGAAAAACAAGTTAGTGTCAAGTGCATCTGAATTCTGAAACAAGTGGATGACGGTTTAATGTGTCATGAGCCACTACGTAATAAAATAATACAATGCCCACTCATAGGCTCTGCAAGCAAGATGAATAAATGTCTTACTGTATTGTGCAATAAAGTAGTCAGCCTATTCCAACAGAAAAGGTGCTAGAAGGAATCTAAATATGACAGTGTGTTACATTCTAACGCACTGAAAAGGAGACGTCCCGTTATAAGTTACACTGTCACAGAGCATCTCAGGGTCTCAGACCTCCCTGGTATGCAGGAAGCCTTAAAAACAGAACTTGCAGCGCCAGGGAAAACCAAAAATCCTTGCTGGCCCAGCACTCGTACCAAAACAGGATCTGCAGTACTGTGCTTTAAAACAAACTGTCCCACAGAATCTGGGTAACTTTGCATTTGTTTTTCTAATAAAAATCTGTTAAAACCTTTGCTATCAAGAAATAAACTAGCTTTAAGAGCGACATCCTATTTCTAGTTCAACACTACAATAAAAAAATGCACACCCTGTGTATGATCCTTTCGTGTGCGATGTTTACATGCAGAGATGTCAAACACAATCAGACTTTCTAGCTGAAAACGCTTTTATTTCACGTTTTAAAATTTTATTTGTATTTTAAGATTTTGTTTGTTAGCTCCCTTTGCAAAATAAACTAAAAAAAAAGTTGTTTGTTTTTTTAAAAAAATGCACACCAGTAAACTGCACTTATAATCATTAAAGGGACAAAGTACTCTGAGCAGCTAAGGGTTCATTTTATTCAAAGCTGCTGCAGACATGTGCTTGGCTCTTTCACCCACCTGTCACTGGGAAGTTAATTTCTGTTACCTCTTGTATAGACAATACTGCAGCATTTACATTTTTGGTTTATGCGGCATCTTCTACAGGTAAAAGATACATACATATATACTCCATATACTCCATCACTGGGGACACAAGAAAGAGGGGGGGACAGTACTATAGTAAATAGTGTTACTGTTATTGAACTGGCTCTAAGCACCACATTTTGATAAAGTCCAAAAGGCTTCATTTAAAAAATGGATCCAGGTGATTCTCCTTCTAAAGTAACCAACATTTCCAGGAAGCAACCAGTTCCATTAAAAAAAAAAATGTCCCCAGGACATTATTTAGCTTTCACAGAACTCTATGTACACATTTACCCACAGTTAGGGCTGCATTTATCATTCTGTGACAGAAAGGGGCGTACTTATTCGATCCAGTCTGCCCGGCTTCTCCTCTGGCGGACACCAATACTCTGCTCGCATTTAACATTGCACAAGTGCTCCTTTTCGCTCGCATGCAACCCCACCCCCTAGCCCGCACACAGCCAATCACGCACAGACAGCTGTCAATCTCCCCAGTTTGAACAAGACCGGGAGATTGAAAATTCTCCACCTAAGAGGTGGAGAACAGGGTAGAGAAGCAGCGGTTTTATGACCGCTGCTTGATAAATACTGACTGCAGGTTCTCTTGTGTCTGATGACCTCTGATTGATAAATACTGACTGCAGGTTCTCTTGTGTCCGATGACCGCTGCTTGATAAATACTGACTGCAGGTTCTCTTGTGTCTGATGACCACTGCTTGATAAATACTGACTGCAGGTTCTCTTGTGTCTGATGACTGCTGATTGATAAATACTGACTGCAGGTTCTCTTGTGTCTGATGACCGCTGCTTGATAATTACTGACTGCAGGTTCTCTTGTGTCTGATGACCGCTGCTTGATAAATACTGCCTGCAGGTTCTCTTGTGTCTGATGACTGCTGTTTGATAAATACTGACTGCAGGTTCTCTTGTGTCTGATGACCGCTGCTTGATAAATACTGACTGCAGGTTCTCTTGTGTCTGATGACCGCTGATTGATAAATACTGACTGCAGGTTCTCTTGTGTCCGATGACCGCTGCTTGATAAATACTGACTGCAGGTTCTCTTGTGTCTGATGACCACTGCTTGATAAATACTGACTGCAGGTTCTCTTGTGTCTGATGAGAACTGCTTGATAAATACTAACTGACTGCAAGGTTTGCACAAGCAAACCTGCAAAGGGGGGGGGGGGGGGGGGGGGGGGGGGGAGAAAGGCTTGATAAATCGAGCCCATGAAGTGGTATAAAAAAAATGATGCTGTGAATGGGAGAGAGGATTACCTGGGTAGAGGGGGAGGATACTTTTTTCAATTATTAAATGGTTAGAAAGGTCAAAAATGAAAATGTGCATGGGTGCAATAAACTTTCATCAGCAAAAAGTTATCACTGTTTTTCTGTGGCATACGCACATAACCTGTGTAAACCGTGCATCCGTAATCAAACACCACACCTCCCCAGAGAGTCAGCTGTGGCTTGTACGACCCAATTTATGTCTTTAAAAGTAATACACCCCACTGCCAGCTCTCTGAGAAAGAATGTTGTTTGAATACTGGTGCACGGGCCCTCACAGGATATGTGTATATGCCGCAGGGGAAAAACCTTTAATAACTTTTACTTGAAGCGTTTTTGCTGAATTAAGTATTTTGCAAAAATGCTTATACACGTATTTTAAATTTAAATGCACCCATGCACACTTCATTTTTTACTTTTCTATCCCATTAATGGGACACTAAACCCTTTGTTATCTTTAATAATTGATATAGAGCAGCAATTTTAAGAAAATTTCTAATTTATTCCTATTATCAATTTCTTTGTTCTCGTGCTATCTTTATTTAAAAAGCAGGAATATAAAGCTTAGGTGCCGTCCCTTTTGGTTCAAAACTTGGGTTACGCTTGCTTATTGGTCGCTAAATGTAGCCACCAATAAAGCAAGCCTTTACAGGGTGCTGGATAGCACTTGCTTTCTAAGCTTTACATTCCTGCTTTTTAAATAAAGATAGCAAGAGGACAAATAAAAATTAATAGGAGTAAATTAGAAAGTTGCTAAAAATTGCTGCTCTATCTGAATCATGAAAGAAAACATTTGCGTTTAGTATCCATTTAAGAGTAAAAAAAATGGAATATTCTGCTAGGTCCTAAACATACACCACAGGAAAAGCCAGTGAGATGCAAGTTGCCCATCACTGAAGGTGATATTGTGCCAAGACAAATGTTATTGCATACAGAGTAACAGCATAACAAGGAGTTAACCACTTACATTTATCTGTACAGAAATTACAGTTTGCACCTAAACGGTCTTTTTAAAGGGGACTGCTCAACGCAAATCGTACATTCAGTACACTTGAACGTTTTTGTTTTTTTGTGTATGTATCTTTTTATTGCCATTAAAATTGCAAATGTTTTGCCAGCAATACCACTGAATGTAAATACAACAGCACTATATAAAAAACAGACATTTACATTCATCATTACAATGTAAATATAAAGGGCACAAGAGGTCAGCGCTGGGAAATGAACCAGATTCACAAACTACACTGAGAATTGTTACATGTTGCAAATAATCCTTACACATATTTTCCATTTACATTACTAGATATATTTGTCACTGAAATGTCACATGAGTCTTCGTACTGTATTTGCTGTGCATGAAGTCGCTCTGGCACAAAAACCCTTAAAGCAACAAGTCAAAAGTATTATTATTATTAGGATTCTCCAAGAAAGAAGCGATGTGTAAGAGGTGACAGCAGATGGAATTCCGAAACTGGATGATTAGACCAATATAAACTATCAGAATCCAATGAAATTCTTCATTCCAGTAAACTAGAAAATAGCATTCACATAGGAAATTAACATATTTAAAGGGCCAGTGTAACGTAAAATTGTTTTCCCTTAAAGTGAATGTAAATTTTTATGTTAAAGTGCATGGTTTTTAAAAATTCAATTAAAAACAGGGGCACTTTAATTCATCAAAATTTAAATTTCACTCGTGTTGTGAAAAAAAACAAATACTTTTAAACTTGACAGCAGCTCCAGCTTCCTCCGGTCTCACAAGCCATTTCTGATGTCAGAAATGATGGATAGGTCATCCTCCAATCACGGCTCCCCCCACTGGGGGAATCAGTGTCTGATTTAATGCCGTGATTGGAGGAAGACAGATTCCTCATTTTAGACCCAGGAAGAGGCTTTGCGACGGGTGGAGGAAGCTGGAGCTGTAAAAAAAGGTAAAAGGTAAAAAAAAAAAAAACATTTCACAACAGGAGTGAAATGTAAATTTTGATAAATTAAAGTGCCCAGGTTTTTAATCAAATTTTTAAAAACCGGGCACTTTAGCATCAAAATTGATATTCACTTTTATGTATTTCCAATGACTTGTAATACCAGTTGCAGAGTAAAAAAAATGTATGAGAAATTGCATTTTAAGGTTTATTTATGTTTGCCAAATTGCTGGTTTTGTGCTTTGAAACCACAGCCTATGACAATGGGTTGAGCTTGAAGATTATATCAGATGTCATTTTGTTATCACTTTGTGTACACATACTTGCTTCCTTATCTTATATTTGTCTGTAAATCATAGCTCAATACTTAGAGAGAACAATGGAAAATGATTTTATTGGTTTTCTCTTCTACACCCCAACGAAAGTGGAAAGTGTAATTTTGTCTGCTGGCTATGTTTAATAGCCTGGACTGAGTATAGGTGGGTATACTGCAGGCTAAATCAGCAATTTCAAATGCCGAAATAATGGTAAACGAGTAACTTGTAAACAATGTAATACACTCCAGCAGATAAAATGAATCATTGGGAAAAAAATTAAAAGGGAAATTTTTGGGGGGTAAACTGTCCCTTTAAACTCAAAATCCTTCATTAAAAAGGGACATTCTAAAGCAAAATATTGAGTACTCTTTTTAATTTATTATCTAGGGTCAATAACACAAAAGTGGCACGCTCTGTGTGTTTAACCCCCGCAAAGCACTGCAGCAGGAAACAGCTGGTAATTGGCAAATTGGTGCTCCCGATTAATTCACTGGTCTTGTACTGCTTGTGAGCTGCAATGCTTGCTGCAATGCTTGCTGCTCCTGCGCAGAATTTAGTAAGCTCAAGTCTCAAAGCAAAAAAACTACAATTAGAGCATGTTATGTTTGCATTAGAAAATGCCTTTAATAACCACTTGCATATTATATCTTCCGTTTCCCTCTATCTGGATTGCTTTTGTGGCATTTATTGCCTCATCTCAGTACGCAGGTTACCACACATTGGGCCCAAAGATCATGAACTCGCCGCCATGGAGAGAAATAAAACAAATATCTTTAGGATTTTTTAGACATTATATTGTAATATAGGAGGCTCTCCTTCACATACAAAGCCATGCATAATGAGATTAACATCCCACACAGTAAAATTTGTGTTTCTAAAATTCTTTGAGGGAGCTCACCATACTGATGAGACGTCTTAGAAAATCTCGCCTGAGCGCAGAGCTTTAGATCATCACGGCCATATAGAGTCAAACATTTGCAACGCCTAACTAGCTGGTTCTCCCACACTGGCATGTGCAATGTAATCAAGTTAGTGGTTTAGGAACTAACTAGGATGGATATAAAATATATTTATATTATAGGTTGCTGTATTTTCTCATTTTTAAGCTTGCTGGAGGCCATGGGATTTAAATTTTCATTCTCATATTGAAAATGATTCTGCCTTGGATAACAACAGGTCACCAGAGAAATATTACATGAAAGAGTTGATTAAAACGCTTGTGTTAAATTGATCACCACAAAACAGTTACTATCAATAAAAAGCTGATTACAGCCCTAGGTGGCCTAACAGCTGTTTAGATGAAACAGTCATTGCTTTACTATACACTAGATACATCTAAAATGTAAAAATACTTCAGGGGTGTCCAACCCTAGTTCTCCAGGGCCACAGCACATATATTGAATCTTTTTTTTAAAGCACAGGTATGGAATTAAAAAGAGAGCTAAACCGGATTAATTTTCCTCTTCTAACCAGGAAGATCCTGAATTTCTGGCTGGTTTGCATCCTGGAGAGCTAGATTTGCCCCCCATCCCCCATTAAAGCATCTTAGAAATGCAAGTTCAGGACAAAGCAACAAACTGTTTGTTTGGTTTCAACCCCAGAAGCAATGAGTGAAATTAACAACAGGTAGGAGAGTATATAGCAAGGGGAGAATGTGTGTGAGGAACATGCTACATCTGTGCAGAAAATACACAGCCTTTGTAAATAAAGCGAATATGAAGACAGCTTTGGCAGCTTTTCCTGTGAGGGCAAATTAATCGCTAATGAAACTTCTTGGGGAATGTCAACAAACACGTTTGTCAACCACATGTTCTTCATTCTACAAGAAAGGTAAGTGGCTCTCTGCAAAGCAATAGACATGTCAGGAAGCAGCAAACAAGCAACTTGCTAATTCCCCAACCATATGATACGGTAATTCATCTGTCCTATAATGCGCTTATTCACTGGTCATGTTATACGCCAATTCATCCGCCATATTGTAAGTCAACTCAACGGTCATATAATATGCTAATTCACCGGTCATAATATATCTTATTTACCGGTCATATAATATGCTAATTCACCGGTCATATAATATGCTAATTCACCGGTCATATAATATGCTAATTCACCGGTCATAATATATCTTATTTACCGGTCATATAATATGCTAATTCACCGGTCATAATATATCTTATTTACCGGTCATATAATATGCTAATTCACCGGTCATATAATATGCTAATTCACCGGTCATATAATATGCTAATTCACCGGTCATAATATATCTTATTTACCGGTCATATAATATGCTAATTCACCGGTCATACTATATCTTATTTACCGGTCATATAATATGCTAATTCACCGGTCATAATATATCTTATTTACCGGTCATATAATATGCTAATTCACCGGTCATATAATATGCTAATTCACCGGTCATATAATATGCTAATTCACCGGTCATATAATATGCTAATTCACCGGTCATATAATATGCTAATTCACCGGTCATATAATATGCTAATTCACCGGTCATATAATATGCTAATTCACCGGTCATAATATATCTTATTTACCGGTCATATAATATGCTAATTCACCGGTCATAATATATCTTATTTACCGGTCATATAATATGCTAATTCACCGGTCATATAATATGCTAATTCACCGGTCATATAATATGCTAATTCACCGGTCATATAATATGCTAATTCACCGGTCATAATATATCTTATTTACCGGTCATATAATATGCTAATTCACCGGTCATAATATATCTTATTTACCGGTCATATAATATGCTAATTCACCGGTCATAATATATCTTATTTACCGGTCATATAATATGCTAATTCACCGGTCATAATATATCTTATTTACCGGTCATATAATATGCTAATTCACCGGTCATAATATATCTTATTTACCGGTCATATAATATGCTAATTCACCGGTCATAATATATCTTATTTACCGGTCATATAATAATAAAAATACATCCGTTTTCAGCAAAAGTGGAACAGTTCTCACAAGTCTAGATCAGTCACAGGAACTATTGTAACAAAATGTAAGAGTCATGGTTTCCTGATCACTTTCTCCTGTTCTAATTAAAGGCACATTATACAGAACTATTCAAAATCAACTGTAGTGGCAAATGAGCTAAAAACATGCAAAATACAGGCACCTGCTATTCAAAATGACATTACAGCAGAAGCAGCATGCCTATGTTGTCCTGTACCCAATACATCCACCACAATTGACTTGCAATTTTTAACACCTTAGAAAGCAATATCTTTCAAAAATATACTATTCAAAAGCCACATCAAAAGTTCATATTTTGACCCAAAATATATGTGCGTTCAAGTGCTGTATCTTTTTGTATCTAGCCAATAGTAAAAAAGTTGTTTTATCTGTACACTGTATGCTATCTTCTGCAACTGGTTTAGTCGTACTAATAGTGCCCCATGGCCACTCCATATATAAAGGTGTTAAATACAGCATTTTAATTTAACAGTAGAACATTCATTTAAAACTCATTTTGTTTTCATGTGTCCCTTTCAATAGAGAGAAATGTGGAAGTTGTCCTTATCAGCTAGTCAGAACCTGATACTAATCTGTGTGCAAAATAAATGTTTTAAACTTAAAATGGTCATCTAATGATTTGTAAAAGTGCACACGGAGCTCACAAGCTACTTGAAAATTTTATTTAAGGTTTAGATGTGTTTGTGCCTTCTCTAATGTCAAATATGTAGCTTGTGTCATGAAGACCTCATGATTTTAGAATGTCAGGGGTTCATTTTTCTTTTCTTTTTGTGCCCTGTATTTCTGTGTCTGCTATTTACAACTTCTTATCATAACTATCTAAAAAAAGGCAAGGTTTTTGGGAAGAATGGCTTTTATCATCTTCATGTGGAGAACCAGACATAAGGTGAAATCTGCTCTTCTCAGGGGTGATTTTTATCAAGCAAATGTGTCAACACAAAATGACAGAAAACAGTGTCCAAGACATAATCCTTAGATCAATTAAAACACTAGGATTTCTTAAGACACGTTTTAATCATTTTTACGGTACATAATGACCAAATATGGCAGACATGTTTGGTATCAAAATAATCGTTATGATGTCATAATGGGATTGCTTATAAGGGTATATGTACTAGATATACATAATTAAAAGATATCCTATAATTTCAGCCAGAGTATGCAATGTGGTTTATGTCAGGCCAAAAAAAAAAGCGGTGGCTACCTTCCTTTCCTAGTCAGGAAGGGGCCTGATCAGAAACCTGACCTCAGAGAAAACAAAATGTATTTAAATTGTGATTTCAGAAAAATAATATTGTCATGGGAGGCTGCGAAAAACAGCATAAGTGACCATCTTTCCTTGCCAAGTTCCCTTGAGACATATCTAAGATAGTACAGTATTGGGCTCTGTTTTTTTTTCTCTTTTTTTATATTTAAAAACAGTTTTTGTTCATTTTAAATGTTCCTT
This sequence comes from Bombina bombina, assembly GCF_027579735.1. Classification (NCBI taxonomy): domain Eukaryota; kingdom Metazoa; phylum Chordata; class Amphibia; order Anura; family Bombinatoridae; genus Bombina; species Bombina bombina. Next base: position 26,122,106 of record NC_069507.1, on the reverse strand, counting down.
TATAAAAGGGACAGTCTACTTAAGAATTTTTATTGCTTAAAAAGATAGATAATGCCTTTATTACCCATTCCCTAGTTCTGCATAAACAACACTGTTATATTAATGTGATTACCTTGTATCTAAGCCTCTGCAAACTGCCCCCTTATTTCAGTTCTATTGACAGGCATGCATTTTAGCCAGAGTTGACTCATAAATAACTTAAACGGGAGTGAGCACAATTTTATCTGTATGGCACACATGAACTAGCACAGTCTAGCTAAAAAAATTATAAAAGGTGGCCTTCAAGGTCCTATAAATTAGCATATGTACCACTGCCTACCTAGGTTTAGATTTCAACTTAGAATACCAAGAGAACAAAGCAAATTTGATGATAAAAGTAAATTGGAAAGTTGTTTAAAATTGCATGCCCTATTTGAATCATGAAAGTTTAATTTTGAATAGACTATCCACTTAAGTTTTTGCCTTTTTATTATATTTGAATCACGTTACCGAAGAGACTGGTAATAACAGTACTGTGTTTTTTAGAATGATTTTGGATTGTTAATCTGTTAGTTTTTGTGTTTTTCCTTAGGATTTCCCATAAAGTGGTGGCAGCAGATATAGTTTAGTGTGGGTGGCATTAAAAGGGACAGTCAACCCAAAATGGGTTCTAACTCATACATATAGACTTTCAAACGATTGTTATTTTGCAATGTAGCCCAATTTTCCACAATATTTCGTTAGCATGTAAAGAGACTTACTATTTTCGGCTGTGCTGTTAAAAAATGTCCGCCTGCCTCCTCCCCTATTTCATCAGCAGTCTGTGCTGCTCGCATTAACTTTTCTATTCTACATGCTCCCGGCGCTTGCGCAATGTGCCGATTTTTGTCAAGGGAGTACTTTTGAATCCAGAACTGAAAGTAACCGCTCAGTACACAGCTTGTACCCCCTTGACGAAATCGGCACATTGCGCATGCGCAAACATCAGGAGCGTGTAGAATAGAAAAGTTAATGCGAGCAGCACAGACTGGTGACGAAATAGGGGAGGGGGCAGGCGGACATTTTTTAATAGCACAGCTGAAAATAGTAAGTCTTTTTACATGCTAACAAATTATTGTGGAAAATTGGGCTACATTGCAAAATAATAATTGTTTGAAAGTCTATATGTAGGAGTTAGAAACCATTTTGGGTTGACTGTCCCTTTAAAGGGGAGTTTGGGCATTTTCCTAGGTCTAATACAGACTAGAGAGTGTTTGTTAACCCTTGCACCCACTGAACTAAGTTAAAGGCTTGCCTGGAGTGGCTTTCTGTGACAAACTGACTGCAGGGTTGATTAAACCCTGTACGTCACAGCTGGTATAAGCAATTTGCAGCAGTATGATATCCAGTCTTTCTAAGGTTGGTGTAAAAAGCAACATTTTTAAAGCAGAACCAGGAAATTATACAGAAAAAGCAAGAAAAATAAATAAAAACTATACTAAATGGCATGTAACATTATTACAAGGACATAACCTTTCTAGGATTAAAATGCAGAGAAAGGACCCTGACACAACCAGGTTTTTTAAGCAGTTTTTATTAGACAAAGAAGGGTGTACAGATATTGTGACAAGTGACATGGGATATTTTTGTGTGCAGAACTAGTACAATCATAATGTCCAGTTTATTTTTAGCACAAGTTACGTTGTTAAATAGAACTAAGGATTTAATGTTGCTGCCCTATCAACATACACATGCACACACTATTTAGACATGTTAATCCTGCACTTTCAGAAGCCCAAGCACGGTTAGAGCCAATATCCATCTAAAATCCACCCTGAGCTCTATTAAATACTGATAAGTGCCCTCGATTAACCCTTTGTGTAAAGTTCAGAATCAACCACACATCCTGCACTGGGCTTTCACAGTGATCCGCACTGCAGACACCAAGCTTACGTTCTTACAAATAATGTGCGGTTATAAAAAATAATATGGAGTATAGCTGCACACGTTACTGCCCTGCTCAGCAGAAGTCTGTGACCTAATGAACAGAAATTCTATATCTATCTGCCACAGCTTTAAACAACACTTAAACACTTTCTCAGAGAGATCAAACCTGGTTTGAATACATTAATAAAAAAAATTATAATCTTTCAAACATTGAAATACAGTTTTGCAACAAACATAAGTCATCTGAAGTCTAGTAGCTTTACTTGTTGGCAAGAACCCACGAACAGTTTTGTGCTTTTAAAAAGACATAGGTAACAGCAGACAATTTCCTCTGCACCAAGAATGGTTTGGCATAAGAAAACATATTAATGTAAAATATAAAGATAGTATGATACCATTATTTGTTTTTATATAAAATAGAACATTTTAATTTATAAATAACCTTGGTAAAACTACCATCACCCAGATATTTAAAATATTTAAAAAAAGATGCTAAAATTCCTTAATTGCTCCTCCATTTATATAGTTTGTCCACCCCATTTTTATCTTTGTTCAAAGGTTTCCATGGTGATTAAAAGCACTGTATAATCTTCATGAGGCGAGATAAGACAGTTTACAAAAAATCTAACCTTTGCTCATTTTGTGTAATTTTAACATTAAAATGAATCACACCTCTAAACACAAGAAAGTGAGCATATGATAAGAAACATTTCACATAACTACAAGAAAAGAAAACCGCTTCAGATCATAAGATAAGATAATATTTCATGTATTAATGAAGCCAATAAGGTTCCACTGTGAAGTAATTGTGTTTATAGTCAGAATAAAGGCTCATTTTGATCTCAAACAGTAACTCCACACATAAGGGCTCCAGAAATTTGTTAAAAATCATTGTGTGTGAGAGGGCATGCCCATATACTATATTTAGTTCAGGCGATCTTGTGATTTTTGCTGACATGGAATATTCAATTCATATCATGCAACATGCAATTCATAAAGTGAAGATATTTTTTTTAAGACACAAAATTTACTCAGGAAAGGGTGACATGGTGGTAGTAACTTTGGCAGAACAAGGCTCACAAAGCTTGCCTCCTGGTCCAATTTTTAAACTGCCCAGGCATCCTAGCACTGTGAATTTGTCAAGCTCTGACATAGCAGATATGTGCCACTTTCCTTTAACCAATTCATTTTATATTTGCCCTAGAATCATGCTTCGTACCATGAACATTTTTAAAAATGCCGTAGAGTAAACTGGACCTAAGGCTGTGGGAATTTTCTCACACCTAGACATAATATGTTGGCTGTGCTGTAAGAATATATGTTCAAGTCCATGAATCAATCAACTCAAAAATGCAATAAAGAAACCCTGGCATTTTCAAGAGTAGAACAGGTGATAACTTGCCTCTACGAACAAAGGGCAAAACCTTACATGGTGCTTTGTTACTGTGTCCCCTGCTGACAAATAGGAAGCATTTGGTCTCATTCTACTAGCTCAGTTAAAAGATACCAACTGGAAACTAAAAGGACATATTCAACAAGCCAGACTAGTCAAAAATATAATAAATCTCTCTCGTCAGTGGGACTGCATATTATCTGGGAAATAAAAAGGTATCTCAAACGCAACAACATTATAGTTAAAATGAAGAGCAAAAGCATTTTTTGTTTGTTGTGTCACTGGTCACAATCATAGCTATGGGAGTTGTTCTTATGATCCAATGAGCTGGAGTATTCATTTCACACACACATTATATATATATATATATATATATATATATATATATATATATATATATATATATATATATAATCCCATAGATGAGCACTCTCACTTCCAAGTCAAGCTGCCAGGGTGCTAGTGAATAAGATAACAGTAACAAGAACTTGCACTCACTGGTCTTTCCTTCAGAAACACACATTTATTGTAACGTTTCGGAAGGAGACCCCTTCTGAGGAAGGGGCCTAAGGACTCCGAAACGTTACCACAATTAAAATATTTTTATCTAAAATCCAGCGAGTGCAGTCCTTTACTGGAATTGACATATATATGTATATATATATATAAACAAACAGTGGATATAAAAAGTCTACACACCCCTGTTAAAATGTCAGGTTTCTGTGATGTAAAAAAATGAGAAAAAGATAAATCATTTCAGAATTTGTGTGTGTGTGTGTGTGTGTCCACATTTAATGTGACCTATAAACTGTACAACTCAATTGAAAAACAAACTGAAATCTTTTAGGTAAAGGGAAATAAAAATAAAAAAATAAAATATGGTTGCATAAGTGTGAACACCCTTTTATAACTGGGGATGTAGCTGTGTTCAGAATTAAGCAATCACATTAAAAATCATGTTAAATAGGAGTCAGTACGCACCTGTCATCATTTAAAGTGCCTCTGATTAACACCAAATAAAGTTCAGCTGTTCTAGTTGGTCTTTCCTGACATTTTCTTAGTCGCATCCTACAGCAAAAGCCATGGTCCGCAGAGAGCTTCTAAAGCATCAGAGGGATCTCATTGTTAAAAGGTATCAGTCAGGAGAAGGGTACAAAAGAATTTCCAAGGCATTAGATATACCATGGAACACAGTGAAGACGGTCATCATCAAGTGAAGAAAATATGGTGCAACAGTGACATTACCAAGAACTGGATGTCCCTCCAAAATTGATGAAAAGACAAGAAGAAAACTGGTCTGGGAGGCTGCCAAGAGGCCTACAGCAACATTAAAGGAGCTGCAGGAATATCTGGCAAGTACTGGCTGTGTGGTACATGTGACAGCAATCTCACATATTCTTCATATGTCTGGGCTATGGGGTAGAGTGGCAAGACGAAAGCATTTTCTTACAAAAAAAAAAAATCCAAGCCCGGCTAAATTTTGCAAAAAAACATCTGAAGTTTCCCAAAAGCATGTTGCAAAAGGTGTTCTGGTCTGATGAAACCAAAGTTGAACTTTTTGGCCATAATTCCAAAAGATACGTTTGACCCAAAAACAACACTGCATATCACCAAAAGAACACCATACCCACAGTGAAGCATGGGGGTGGTAGCATCATGCTTTGGGTCTGTTTTTCTTCAGCTGGAACTGGGGCCTTAGTCAAGGTAGAGGGAATAATGAACAGTTCCAAATACCAGTCAATATTGGCACAAAACCTTCAGGCTTCTGCTAGAAAGCTGAACATGAAGAGGAACTTCATCTTTCAGCATGACAACAACCCAAAGCATACATCCAAATCAACAAAGGAATGGCTTCACCAGAAGAAGATTAAAGTTTTGGGATGGCCCAGCCAGAGCCCAGACCTGAATCCAATTAAAAATCTGTGGGGTGATCTGAAGAGGGCTGTGCACAGGAGATGCCCTCACAATCTGACAGATTTAGAGTGTTTTTGCAAAGAAGAGTGGGCAAATCTTGCCAAGTCAAGATGTGCCAAGCTGAAAAAATCATACCCAAAAAGACTGAGTGCTGTAATAAAATCAAAAGGTGCTTCAATAAAGTATTAGTTTAAGGGTGTTCACACTTATGCAACCATATAATTTTATTTTCCTTTACCTAAAAGATTTCAGTTTGTTTTTTAATTGAGTTGTACAGTTTATCGGTCACATTAAAGGTGGAAATAGTTCTGAAATGATTTATCTTTGTCTCATTTTTTTTTACATCACAGAAACCTGACATTTTAACAGGGGTGTGTAGACTTTATATCCAGTGTGTGTGTATATGTATATACACATACATATATACACACACACACACACACATACATACATACACACACACATGCACATACATACATACACACACACACACACCACGATGCATCACGATTAGTTCCCTAATTATGCCCATGATTTAAATTTTTCAGCAAAAAAAAATCAAGCAGTCAAAAGAACTCTTATTTTATTAGCTCAAAAAAGGACACTTCCTCATGTGGCAAAGTCTGAACACAGCAGACAACAACAGTATTTATTTAGAAAAGTAAATAGTAAATGGCAATTGTATTGGCAATATGGCATCAAACTGTAGTAGAGAAAAAGTGCAGTGCACGCAGTGTAGTTCTTCAATAAAAGAAAATATTTTAATGTATATAGTGTACACTAGCAAACAAACATGAACATAAATAAATGTCTAACCTATCTATGTTGGTTTTAATTTAATGTCTATTTACTTAGTAAATACTAATAGACATTAAATTAAAACCAAAATAGATAGGTCAAGCTTAAGTTACCACCATTACCATTATGTGTATCCCATAAAGATAATCAAGAAACTAGTAGTTATAGTTAAGTTCAATGCTACTTGTTTTAATTGTCTCTAGTACTACTACTGTAACTGTGTATATATATATATATATATATATATATATATATATATATATATATATATATATATATATATATATGTGTGTGTGTGTGTGTGTTCCAGATTCACTGTGATATGTGTCAGTAATGAAGGCACATCTGTAATTTATTTTACCGCATGTAAGGGATTTATGTTTTGTTTCCCGAGGATGACCATTTTCACAAAAATAATAATGGCAATGGTGGTAACTTAAGCTTGACCTATCTATTTTGGTTTTAATTTAATGTCTATTAGTATTTACTAAGTAAATAGACATTAACTTAAAACCAACATAGATAGGTTAGACATTTATTTATGTTCATGTTTGTTTGCTAGTGTACACTATATACATTAAAATATTTTCTTTTATTGAAGAAGTACACTGCGTGAGACCAGTGAAGATGCGTGTATGTATATGTATATATACACATACATACATACATATATATGCGCATCTTCACACACACACACATATACACACTATATACATATATACACATATACACACACACATATATACTCCGAAGAAGCGCATCTACGCATGCGCGAAACGCGTCAGGCGTTCTCTACTGTCACCCTTTTACTTTACCACTGATGGTTGGATTCTACAATAAACAATTTGTTTCCAGCAACATTAACTTTTAAAGCATTGAGAAGCAGTGCATTTATTAAAATAGCCAGTAGATGGAGCTGTCCGCTGGTGTTGCAGCAAAGCCAAGTAAGCTGAAATTAAATAGGTTTAACCAGTCCTGAGCTATCAAGCAGATTTCAAAGGAACAAGATCTTCCTGTCTATAACTCAGTCCAGATTGGAATGCATAGAAAGAACTGTTTGCAGAAAAATGCAAGTCTGCGTTGTGTGATTATTTTATTAGGTTTATAATGCTGTTTAGCAAATGCTTTTGTTCATTTAACTTAGTTTAGTTATATATTCTGTGTTGTGGGATTATTTTATTAGGTTTATAATGCTGTCTAGCATTTAAAATCTTCATTTCAAAACTTTTAAAATAATGTATTAAGTGTTACTTATGACAATTTTGAAAGGGGCCTGGAACCTAACTCCCTCACTTCCCATTGACTTACATTATAAACTGGGTTTCAATTTACAACGGTTTCGATTTACAACCATTCCTTCTGGAACCTAACCCCGACGTAAACTGAGGGCTACCTGTATATATATATATATATATATATATATACACACACACATACACGTATACAAACACACATACACGTATACATGTATACACACACACACACACACACATGTATACACACACACACACACATGTATACACACACACACACACATATACATGTATACACACACACACGCACAGTTGTAATCAAAATTATTCAACCCCCATTACCAAATCAGGTTTATTATCAAAATGTTCAGACTTTCAGCGGTTTGTAATGAACAAATCAAACAAAAGCAATTGAAATAGCTCATCATAATGAATGCTTCAAGTAGTTTCCCCAAAATTCAACTTTTATTGAATTCTGTAGTCTCAAAATGATTGAGCCCTTTCATGGCAAGCACCTTTAGTACTCAGTAGAGCACCCTTTTGCTCTTATGTCCTGCTGCAATGAGATGCATAGCCAGACCCCAGCTTCTGGCAGCGTTCCTAAGGAATCATAGCCCATTCCTCATGAGCAATGGCCTCCAGTTCAGTAATATACTTGAGTTTGTGTGCTGCAACTGCCTTCTTCAAATCCCACCAGAGATTTGCTATGGGTTTTGAGTGTGAACCCCTTAGAGCTTCCCCCATTTTACGGATATCACACCACCACATTGCATCCCTTCCTGAATAGATTACAATCTAATTTTAGGAGCTGAGACAGATAAAATGACTTGCCAAAAGGTCAGGCAAAGTTAGCACAGGTCCCCAGCAAGCCACAACCACTTCACAGATGAACTCTCCGCAGGCAGAAACTGGACACATCACACACACCCCAGCCATGGGATTAAAAAGAATCATTATACAATTTGCTGCAGTTCATGTCTAACAAAACTATCAGCTAATGTACACACAATTACTGAATCTATTAAAGAAACAGCAGCAAAATAAGGACGGATAATGGTTAAAGGGACATAATACTCATTTGCTAAATCACATGGAAGTGATGCAGCATAACTGTAAAAAGCTGACAGGAAAATATCACCCGAGAATCTTTATGTACAGTTTATTCATCTCACCACAGTAAGTGCTTTATTGACAGTTATAAGTTAGCTGCTGTCCAGCTGCAAGTTGAAAGAAAAAAAAAGCAAATAAGGTATCATCAGTGTCGAGGTCATGCTTTGCTGTGATCTCATATTTCACTGAAATCTAGTGAGATCTTCCTTCAACTGAATAGTAAAATAACATAACATGACTATGCCTGCACATGCCAGATGCACACCCCCTTGAAAGTCCTGGGACTAGCATCCTGATTGGCTGCTTAAATTGTCTTTACAGTGGGGTGGAAATACTTAGGACATTTTGAGGTAACATACCTTTCTTTTTTACATAAGGATGTTCAGGTGATATTTTCTAGTCAGCTTTTTACAGCTATGTGCATCACTTTCAAGTGCTTCAACAATTGGGTATCATGCCCCTTTATTAAAGCGTGCAACCAATCACCTTTCAGAAATTTAATTTTTTATTTTTTTTTTAAATGAAAAAATATAAAGGTTTTTCAGGAGACAGAAAATAAAGAACACATATTTTAGGAACCAGTGTAGATGTAATTAGAACAATTGCAAGTCAGGAATAAACATCTAATAGCTGTAGCTCCTTGGGATCTGACAGGTCCTGATTAATCTTTATAGTTATAGAACCAAATAGAATTTTTATTACTAAACAGCTATTTTCTAGTGCATTATGTATACTTAGGGAAGAAGAAAATATAAAATGTGTTTTGTTTTATTGATATAATAATCTAGATTGTCTCTATATTTTATCACACATTGTTATTTTCTTAAAGGGAAACTGAACCAAAAAAAATATTCTTTTGTGATCCAGATAGAGTATGCAATTTTAAGCAACTTTCTAATTTACTCCTATTATCAAGTTCTTCTTTCTCTTGCTATCTTTATTTGAAAAAGAATGCATCTAAGCTAAGGAGCCAGCCCATTTTTAGTTCAGACCCTGGACAGCACTTTTTTTATTGGTGGATGAATTTATCCACCAATCAGCAAGAACAACCCAGGTTTTTCACAAAAAATGGGCCGGCATCTAAACTTACATTCTTGCTTTTCAAATAAAGACACCAAGAGAATGAAGAAAAATTGATAATAGAAGTAAATTAGAAAGTTGCTTAAAATTGCTGCTCTATCTGAATCACAAAAGATTTTTTTTTTTGGGTTCGGTGTCCTTTAACAAAAAGGATAAAACATTTTTTTACAGAGGTGGAAAAATAAGCTTTCAAAGAGCGTAACTTGAATATTCGGCTTCACTCTCACACCCACATGCCAAAAACGCTCTTAAAAGCAAACATTAATATAGGAGCAGGTATTCTGAGCTTTTTTTAAAGGGATAGAATGGTCAAATTGAGATATGCATGGGTGCATTTACATTTTACAAAGAAGCATCTGTGCAATATACTTCCATTAGCAAAATGCTTCTAGTAAAGTGTATTACTGTTTTTTAGCAGCATACGCACATATGCTCTGAGGGCCTGTGCACCAGTATTCAAGTGTATAAAGCTGGTAGTGATGGGTATTTTCCTTGTGTCATAAAAACCACTGCTGCATCTCAAAGAAGGTGTGGTGTTTAAACACTGGTGCACAGGGCACCAGATTATATACAAAAATAAATCTAAAGGAGCAATTTTCCATATATTTTATAGTCTGCAGCTATTATAAACAAGTAATTGACAACACATTAAGTAAAGTTAAAGTGACAGTCAAGTCCAAAAAAAACTCATGTTTCAAATAGGGCATGTAATTTTAAACAAATTTCCAATTTACTTTTATCACCAATTTTGCTTTGCTCTCTTGGTATTCTTAGTTGAAAGCTAAACCTCAGAGGTTCATATGCTAATTTTTTAGACCTTGAATGCCACATCTAATCTAAATGCATTTTGATAGTTTTTCACCACTAGAGTGCATTAGTTCACGTGTTTCATATAGATAACATTGAGCTCATGCACGTGAATTAATCATGGAGAAAGATCTGATTGGCTAAACTGCAAATCTGTCAAAAGAACTAAAATAATGGGGCAGTCTGCTGAGACTTAGATACAAAGTAATTACAGAGGTAAAACGTGTATAATTATAACTGTGTTGGTTATGTAAAACTGGGGAATTGGTAATTAAGGGAGTATCTATCTTTTAAAACAACAAACATTCTGGTGTTGACTGTCCCTTTAAACAGTACGAAGTTGCTGATATACTATGCATGTATAAAAATTACTTTAAAATAACCTTTATTAGCTATTTATCCCCCTTAGCACTAGTTTCTGCCTCAGTTTGGTGACATATTCTAAATTTCCACAGTTACAAAATCTGTATCATCCTCACCAGTAAAATAAAGCTCATAGCAAGGAAAAACAAAAAGACAAATATTTCTTTAAAAAAAAAAAAAAGTTTAAAATGCTTGAAAATGAGGACCACCTCTGCTACTTTAATCACTGCACATCTCAGCACCTACAAAATAACATGGAGATCAGGTAGACAGATCTTATGTCTCAGAACATATGGGTGACTGGGAAATTCAATCAGATTTCTGTAGCATGTGACTTGCACAGAGAGGTTTATTGGGTCGTTTTCCAAGATTTTTCTTTCACAGTTTATCAAGGACCTTTATGGGGGATTTCGAGTGTGTCCTTTTCCGGCACTGTACTGACTTGCACACGATTTCCATGACTGCTATTTTCCACTAAGGGACACAACATCTGCAGGCGGCACACAATGATATTGTTTTTCTAATAATGTACAGGCAGCCTTTAGACGCCCACTGCAACTTTAGGATTTGATTTTGTGATAGCAGATAAAGTATCACTGACCCAAGTTGCCTGCATCCTATTTGTACGAATCACAGAACGGAACGCAACTAAGTTTTATCAAAAGACAACAAGAGAAAGAGATACATTTGTAAGATAATTGTTTTTTTAATTCTAACTTTAATTTATGTGCCCCTTTTAAGATAAAGCTATATGAACTAAAACTAAACAAAAAGTGCGTGCTTGTGCAAAACTGATACTTGGGTATCACAGCTGATATCGCCCTCAAAACAGTTAGTAAATAAAGACACAACACCCGCAAACAAAGGAAATACCATATACAATTCTCTCTTTTAGAGGCTAAAAATGACAATCTCCCTTTAAGAATGAAACTTGTGCAACAGGCTTGGACAGTGAGACCACTCTCCTGACTACAGGACACATTTATACAGTTTCAGAGTAAAGTGTGAGCTACCACAAACTATTTCCTTCCTTTTCACATAGTCCAAAATGACCCCCTCCCCAAACTATTTCACGCTAGTCTGCTAGCACGCCTAGAAACAACGACAACAGATAAAATCTGTAATAAGCAACTAAGCTGCCATTTTCCTACAGGATTTAGAAATCATACTACACTTGATCCCCTGCCCTTTTGAAAATTCCTGTACTGCAAATATATCTACCCAGTAATAAGGTCACTTTATCCCATAGCAGAGACATAAAAAGTCAGAGGGAACCAAAGCTTGTTTATAATTCCTGGCCAAATTACCCAAACAAATTTACAAGGCAGAACTGACGTGAAACCACCACAAATTGGACTACGCAGATTGATTTTTGTGATTAAATAGCTGTGAAACTCTCCTACCTCTTGCAGACAGCTTTTTTGTGTTGATAATCTTCGCAGCATATTCCTGGTTAGATGATTTCTTAACACATCTTCGTACTACAGAAAAGGCTCCCCTTAAAAAGAAAACAGTAAATGAGATGCTGCAAACAGAATAGCTGTTACAATTACAAAACCGGCAACTTAGCGAAAGTCTAAGCTTTAATACAAATGATGATGGTGAAGTCTTATCTTGTTTTATTTATATATTACTGTATATCTTTTACACCTCAGGTTGCAAAAAGAGCTGTGCAGTTTTTCTTTATCATTTTTATACTTTTTTGATTTTTGAGCGCAGTATATAGCAGTTGATGTGTTTTAAAAACGGTTTAGTGTAACAGATTTATGATTTGCCCTATAGATATTGGTTAAAGGGACAGTAAAGTCAAAATTTAACTTTCATGATTCGGATAGAGCAGCAATTTTAAATAACTTTCCAATTTACTTTTGTTATGAAATTTGATTTGTTCTCTTGGTATCTTTTATTGAAGAGTAAAACTAGATAGGTTTATAAGAGCTCAGGAGTGTGCACGTGTCTTTAGTACCAAGATAACAAAGCAAATTTGATAACGGAAGTAAATTGGAAAGCTATGACAACATCTGAGCTTTCCAAACTAAAGAATCTTCTTGTGGGTCAGATACAGCTTAAAAGGAAATGAAACATTTTTATTGCATGTAATTTTACTTCTAGTATCAAACTGTAATTATTCTATTGGCATCCCTTGTTGGAAAACAGGGAGGTAAGCTCAGGAGTGTGCACGTGCCTGCAGTACTATATGGCGATAGTTTTGCAAGAGCACTTGGTGGCAACAATCTTTCCTGCTATGTAGTTAAACAGACGTGCACACTACCTATCTTGATATCTCTTCAACAAAGAATATTATGAGAACAAAGCAAATTTGATAATAGAAGTAAATTGGAAACTATTTTACAATTGTACTCTCTATCTGAATTATGAAAGAAACATTTTGGGTTTCATGTCCCTTTATGTAAAACCTTGCGGCCGCTCTCCATACTGCAAGAGACTGTTCACAATAGGACGGTAAGCTGTGTACGTGAGATATTGGCCAGCACCTGCTAATTTTGTCTAGGAGAGCTCTGATGTAAAAGCCAATGACCTCTCGAGCAGTGAAATGATGTCAAATAAAAAGTGCCATGGACTTACAGCAGCACAGGCCAAACAAATATTGAACGGTTGGCCACTTAAAAAAATAAAAAATAAATAAAGTAAATACACTGAACCATTAACCCATTCAAATAAAACGTTCTTTATTAAAAGCATTTAAAGGGACACTGAACCCAAATTTTTTATTTCCTGATTCAGATAGAGCATGCAATTTTAAGCAACTTTCTATTTTACTCCTACTAAAAATCTCTTTGTTCTCTTAGTATCTTTATTTGAAAAAGAAGGCATCTAAGCAATTTGTTTGGTTCAGAACCCTGGAGAGCACTTGTTCATTGGTGGATGAATTTATCCACCAATCGGCAAGAACAATCCAGGTTGTTCACCAAAAATGGGCCGGCATCTAAACTTACATTCTTGAATTTCAAATAAAGATACCAAGAGAATGAAGAAAACTTGATAATATGAGTAAATTAGAAAGTTACTTAAAATTGCTGCTCTATCTGAATCAAGAAAGAAAAAAAAATGGGTTCAGTGTCCCTTTAAAATATCCATGTATGGGCAACAAAAATGATGGCTGGATTACTGACACATACACCATAGGATACACTAAACCATAATTTAAATACAATTACTGAAAACTTCATTGGGTGATTAAAAACAACTAAACTTAACCCACAGTGGTGAAAACCTCCTTACAATGATAGTTACTATTGTATACATAAGAAAAAAAAGTAGTTGGCAATCACATGCAAAGTAACAGAAGAAAGTGTGGGCAAATAAAAATAAAAAAGTGGAACATTGTAAATACAAGAGAAAAATATTACATATTACAGTACTAAAAATGCATATTCATTTACTGAATAAACCAACTCTCTGTAAGAGTTGCCCCTAGCAGCCAATGAATAATAGATACCTAGGTATCAGTTGTAAACAATAAAGCAGTTGAAATGTAATCAGCTTTTAAGCATATTAAGAGCATATTTGCAGAAAAAAGATTAACTGATGTTCTTGAATGTAAAAAAAAAAGAGAGTATCATGTCTCTTTAATTTCAAATGTAGCTAAATAAGGAAATCTTCAAATATGTTCCTCTTTAGAACACAAACGTTTTACTAAAATAGATAAATGATATAAATAAGGGAACATTCAACAAACAAGTGTGAGTATTAAAAAATATATATATATATATATATATATATATATATATATATATATATATATATATATATATATATAAAACAACAACCTTAGCACTCCCTGTAAGGTAATAATGGCAGGTGCAGAGTCTCCAAACACACTACAAAGAAATAACTTGCAATAAGGATGTTACCACTTTATTCACATATTGTGGTACACTTCACATCCAAAAACATCCGTTTCGGTCCTCCACTTGGGACCTTTATCAAGGATACAACACATACTTAAACACCCACCTGTAAAGTGGTAACATCCTTATTGAAGAAACTGGGTGCAAGTTATTTCTTTGGAAATATATATATATATATTATATTACACATCCAGTGTTAAAGGGACACTAAACCCAAAAAAATTATTTAAATGATTGAAGTAGAGAATACAATTCTAAACAACATTCCAATTTACTTCTATTATCAAATTTGCTTCAGTCTTTAGATATCCTTTGTTGAAGAAATTGCAATGCACATGGTGAGCCAATCACAAGGCATCTATATGCAGCACAAATGAAAAATCAGGAGCACCAGTAGATGAAAAGAGTAGCATTTATTTCCTCATAAACAGCTACAAAATAAAATTCCAATGCTTGCTTCATATAGTAAAAATTCCGTATGTTCAGAATTTTGTGGGCTTGACAGCAGCTGGTTGGTGAGTTGGAGAAAGGAAAAAAACAGCTGACATGTTTCGGCTTTGCAGCCGTACTCTTAGCTGATAAAAGTTTAAAACCAAGCGCCCTTTTTCTAGGGCGTACCTTTCTCCAATTGGCCAAACAGTAAACCAATCAAAAATCATTTTAACTCATAAATAAATCAGTGAGTGAATGAGTCAATAAACAAAATACAAAATACAAAATACAGGCACATATCCTTAAACGTTTGCATACACTGTTGCTTGCTACTAATCTCTAAAAAAGTATTATTTATTGTATAATTATAGGAAACATTACCCTATTCTGAAATGCCTTGTCCATTTTAACTAAGTCTATACTTTGTTTGTTAACAGTGCTTTTGCAATTTCTGCCTCTGACTTATTATAACTATTTACATAATACTCTAACTGTTAAAATCCTGAAGTTTAATTGGCCATTCAGGATTCCTTAGTGGCAAAGAGAGATACATATTTGTCATTTAACTAAGTGTGAAGGTGCATGTTTGATTGCATCTAACTTCATTATGCCTTAGTCTAGAGACCGTTGGGAAGTAGAATCACATATGTGATCCCAGTAAAGACATAGTTGTAAGCTGTGTGAAAGTTAATGTTAATGGTATGGATCTTTTAACACAGAATTTGAATCTAAAATATATCACATTATTGCCAGTAGTTGATCAAGTCATAGGAGGAGTTTAATCCAGAAGGTGTTCTGGTCCTCAGTTTGAAGATCCAGAACACCTCCTGCCTACCCAAAAGTACCTCTCTATCGCCCCCTCTTGACGGAACTGCAATTCTTTCTATAGCCGTCCATCTAAAGCTGTCAGTATCTTTGTCATGTTTTTGTGCGAAGTGTTGTACCAGGGGGGTAGTTGATCTACCAATCCTAATTGTTGAAAGATGTTCCCTAATGCGTGATCTTATCTCTCTCGTCGTTAGACCTACATATTGAATCTTGCAAACTGTGCAAGTGATTAAATAGATCACATACTTTGATCTACATGTGATGCAAGTTTTAATTTCAAAAGACTGGCCTGTGGTAGTGGACTGGAAAGTGTCTCCACAAATAACCTTTTCACAGGCCACACAGTCCCTGAAATTGCATCTGTGCATTCCCTTCACTGTCAGCCAGGCTGAGCCTCCTTGTTGTGTGGTCTTAAGTTTCGTTGGGGCTAGCCTATTGCCAATCGTCATATTCCTTTTGTAGGCGAAATGACAGCCTGTTTTGGCAATATCCATCAAATCATCATCTGCAGAAAGCATATTAAAATGCTTCTTGATGATTCCACATACTTCACCATATTCCATAGAATAGTCTGTGATGAAAAGTGGGCCTTTGTCAAGCTGTTTTTTCATTGGACCAGTGGTTTTGTCCCTAGGTAGTAAAAGGTCTTTCCTATCTAATCCATCAGCCATATTTCTTGCTTTTTTAATTGTTTTATGCTCATAGCCTCTGTCTTTGAGCCTCCGTGTTAAATCATTGCTTTCCCTCACATAATGAGCATGGTCACTACAGTTTCTCTTAACCCTTATGTATTGTCCCTTTGCTACTGCACCAAACACATGTTGGGGATGGCAGCTTTTCGCGTGGAGTAAGGTGTTCCCTGTTATTGGCTTCCTGTATATGGTTGAAGTTATTTTCTCACCTATGTTACCTATGAGAGTGACATCAAGATAATTGATGTTGCAACTGTCACTTTCAAAGGTGAATTCAATTCCCTTGTCATTACTATTTAAGTAATCAACAAAGGCATCAACTCCTGTTGGGCTACCTCTCCACACGAACAGGAGATCATCAATGAATCTCCTGAAAAAGACAATGTTGTCTTTAAAGGGGTTTTCTTCCCCAAATATGTGGCACTCCTCCCACCAACCCATAAATAGGTTGGCGTAGGAGGGGGCAAATTTGGCCCCCATGGCCGTGCCACACATTTGGAGAAAGTGAATACCATTAAACTCGAAGAAATTATGTGTTAAGAGAAAAAGTGTGACTCTATGCACATAATCACATAATGTGGAGTGATTACCATAGTATTTTCTCATATAGTAATCAACTGCTTTTTGCCCCATCTCATGGGGGATAGAAGAGTACAAAGATTTCACGTCGACAGTGACCCACCTGTAACCTTCCTGCCAAGTGATATCTGACACCAGGTTCAAGACATGTTTGGTGTCTAAAACATAACTCGATAGACATTTAATCATTGGTTGTAAGAGTGCATCAAGCCACTCCGATAGAGGCTCAAAGAGAGACCCAATGCCACTGACAATGGGCCTGCCTCTAACATCCAGGAGTGACTTGTGCACCTTTGGCAGGTGGTTAAAAATGGGCATTCTAGGGTGGCTCACAAATAGATAATCACATGTATCTTTATCTAATAGTCCCAGTTCGAGACCATCATCAATTAGATCCCTGAGCTGCCTCTGAAAGTCCTTTGTAGGATCAGAACTCAATATCCTGTATTCCTTAGCATTAGAGAGTTGCCTGTTTGCCTCCTTGACAAAATCATCTCTGTCAAGGATGACTACAGACCCCCCCTTATCCGCTGAGCGAATCACCAAATTTGGATTCTCACTCAGTTTTTGTAATGCCTGTCTTTCTGTCACAGTGATATTTTGCTTATAAAGCCTCTCACGAAAATATAAATCAGTGAGATCTTTTTCCACTCTTGAGTGGAATTTTTCAATTACGGAACCTCTGTCCTGGACAGGGTAGAATTTTGAGGGCTTCTTGAATTTTGGCAGAACAGCGTGTGTTTCATATGTATTGGACTCCTCATCATCCATCAATGTTAACAGAGTCCTAACATCACACTGTTCTCCGAAACTCAATGTGTCCTCTTGTGTTGAAACCCCCGTTGACAAATGGCCCAAGTCATTAATTGTGGAATCCCTGTGAAATTTGGATTTTTGAAAGTGCTTATGAAGGGTCAACTTCCTCACAAGTTTGTTTACGTCTAACAGTGTATTAAAAAGATTGAAACTGACTGTGGGAACAAATCCCAGACCCAGTTCCAAAACTTTTGTTTCATTTTTATTCAATACATATGTGGATAGATTGATAATGCTCATAATATTTAAATCATTTACTTCTTCCTTCGTGTGTATCTTCCCCTTGGAGTATCTTTTGTATCTCGCCCCTCCACGTCTCCTCTTGGAGGGGCCAGCGAAAAAACCTGGTTAACCTGAGCTTTTTCTATACTATCAACAGTATTGGAGCTGTTATCTACGGCTACCTCTGGTTTATTTAAATTATATTTAGAGTAGGCGTATGGTCTCGCATTCTTGAGGATTGGTGCCTTGGGTGTACTGTCTTCTTTGGGTCTAACTGTTTGTGTTGTAGACTGTGATGTAGTAATACTGAGGGGATAGGGTGTGTAACCTGTGTCAGTATCCTCCCCTCCTGAGCCCGAACTGTCACCCTGTGAGTCAGTTTCATTGTCTGAAAACTGTAGTCCACTACCACAGGCCAGTCTTTTGAAATTAAAACTTGCATCACATGTAGATCAAAGTATGTGATCTATTTAATCACTTGCACAGTTTGCAAGATTCAATATGTAGGTCTAACGACGAGAGAGATAAGATCACGCATTAGGGAACATCTTTCAACAATTAGGATTGGTAGATCAACTACCCCCCTGGTACAACACTTCGCACAAAAACATGACAAAGATACTGACAGCTTTAGATGGACGGCTATAGAAAGAATTGCAGTTCCGTCAAGAGGGGGCGATAGAGAGGTACTTTTGGGTAGGCAGGAGGTGTTCTGGATCTTCAAACTGAGGACCAGAACACCTTCTGGATTAAACTCCTCCTATGACTTGATCAACTACTGGCAATAATGTGATATATTTTAGATTCAAATTCTGTGTTAAAAGATCCATACCATTAACATTAACTTTCACACAGCTTACAACTATGTCTTTACTGGGATCACATATGTGATTCTACTTCCCAACGGTCTCTAGACTAAGGCATAATGAAGTTAGATGCAATCAAACATGCACCTTCACACTTAGTTAAATGACAAATATGTATCTCTCTTTGCCACTAAGGAATCCTGAATGGCCAATTAAACTTCAGGATTTTAACAGTTAGAGTATTATGTAAATAGTTATAATAAGTCAGAGGCAGAAATTGCAAAAGCACTGTTAACAAACAAAGTATAGACTTAGTTAAAATGGACAAGGCATTTCAGAATAGGGTAATGTTTCCTATAATTATACAATAAATAATACTTTTTTAGAGATTAGTAGCAAGCAACAGTGTATGCAAACGTTTAAGGATATGTGCCTGTATTTTGTATTTTGTATTTTGTTTATTGACTCATTCACTCACTGATTTATTTATGAGTTAAAATGATTTTTGATTGGTTTACTGTTTGGCCAATTGGAGAAAGGTACGCCCTAGAAAAAGGGCGCTTGGTTTTAAACTTTTATCAGCTAAGAGTACGGCTGCAAAGCCGAAACATGTCAGCTGTTTTTTCCTTTCTCCAACTCACCAACCAGCTGCTGTCAAGCCCACAAAATTCTGAACATACGGAATTTTTACTATATGAAGCAAGCATTGGAATTTTATTTTGTAGCTGTTTATGAGGAAATAAATGCTACTCTTTTCATCTACTGGTGCTCCTGATTTTTCATTTGTGCAGTAACTTTAGGATTTCCCACAGTGAGCACGGACGCAGACACCAAGTGGATTGTGTGTCTCCTCCCTTTTTTACTCCGGATTGGTCCTATGTTGAGCAGGGCGGGCACGACCAGGTTATTCCAATCACTGGCGAGCAACTGCACGCGTCTGAGGAGGGTGTGTTTGTAATACGGAAACCTGGAGACCCTGGATACCGTCTGATCGGAGGAGGTCTCAGGCTAAAAGAAGTTGATCCGGACATCAGCCTGACGACGAGGCACCACAGTCACACCCGTGGACCGGACGCGGTAAGACAGACTCCAACTATAATATTACCTGTTGTCATTTCATGTGCACTGCCCTGAGGACCGGAACTGTTAGATTGTTAATTCAGGACCGAACATTACCAATATTACCGTATGCCTTCTGTGTAGTTTTTCCTCTTTAACTATCTATATGCAGCAACCAATCAGCAGCTACTGAGCCTATCTAGATATGCTTTTCAGCAAAGTATATCAAGAGAACAAAGCAAGTTAGATAATAGAAAGTTGTTTAAAATTGCATGCTCCTAAATCATGAAAGAAAAAAAATTTGGGTTTCATGTCCCTTTAATTGTGTGGGTCATGTTTCTTTAATATCCTACAGACCTTGATGAAGAAGTGATATTTCCTGGTATATAAAATGTCACTATCATTTCTTCTCTTTAATCTTGCTACTTTTGCTTGTGTCCAATAAACATTTTAAGTAGCTCTCCCCATCAGTTAAACTCTGTATAGTAAGTCTGAGTATTTTCAAAGTAATAAAAGTAACTGTAAAAAAACATATGACTAAGACACAAAATATTTGCAGATTTGGGAAAAAATCTCACACAAGCTTCCGGGTCAAAGAGAATAATGTGAAGCTTGAAGAGGCAGTGAAAATAGCAGGGAGGTAATTCTAAGAATTAGTAATGGGAATTAAAATAAGCAATATGCTTTACTTATTTACAGCATTACTGTAAAGAGGTATAATTAGGAATACCTGTGCCTTTAAGAGAAAAATATCCACTAATAACAAGCAGCATAAATGCTGAAAGACAGGGTCTATGGTGCTTGAAAAGAGATTTATGATAAATAATGTTATTTAAAAAAATGATTCGCTAACACTAACAATTACGAAAGCGATGCTGAAGATGATAATTACTATGTTGGAAGTCATGTAAGAAGTAATTACAGAAGCAAGTGCACATTTGTGACACAGAAACTGTCAACAGTGCTTCTGTCCTGTTAACCCTCTCAATGCCTGCAAAAGATCTTTCTTCTGCAGTTAAACTGATCATTTTCCTAGGACTATGGAAACAATCCTGACATTGTCTATAAAAATAAATATAAAATAAAGGCAAGTTAATGCAAAAAGATCCAGTATGTGGATGCCTCAGCCATACAGGCTACTTGATACTCTCGCTTTAGATACTTTGGGACAAAGGAAACAGAACTGAACAAAGAAAACAGACCACTGAGGGGCTATGGGAATTGGGTAAAACCTCAGCAACTGAGTGAATATGGAAGCAGTTACTGCATAAAGCTACGATTCCACTCGAGCACGAATACACTGTCACTGCAACACTAGCATGAACTGCTGGCACAGGTTAATGTGCAATCTCCTTGAACTGCATATAGTATTTACCTCTCCTGATAAGGGTATAGCAGTGTTTACCAGTATCATGTAAATTAGGAGATTCAAATAAAATTTGCAAAAGCAACTTGTCTTCTAATATTTTACAACCAACTATGGCCTTGTTTCCACTAAGGTTGTATATTGTAGAAACAGGTGGTAAAAAAACATTTCTCTATTAAAGTCTATAGAGAATTTACCACCTCAATGACAACTAGGCCTAATATTTTTTCAGGCTAATCAATAAATCTAAAATGTACACTTCAGCCACTTTTAAAACTAGGGTGTGGTCAGATTCTTACAGGTTAGCCTGTATCCTAAATTTAATATCATTAGAGTAAAACTCTAGTTAAAAAAAAAAAAAAGCATAGATTATTTTCCCACACATAGAAGTGGGCACAAATAAAGGAAAGAAATTATAAAAATAGATGGAATACCCATAACTCTAAAACATAGATCTCATCTTTCTATTTAAGCAAAATAACAGACAAACTAGACAGGTCTGTTGGTTATCTGCTGCCAAAATCTGTTTGTTTCTGTCTAGTTACAGGTGTAAGTATCTTGGCACCTAAAAATGCCCCAGTGGCTAGGAACATGTGATCATAACAGCATAGATTACAGACAGTTACTGTACAATGTCTACTTAGCTCAAAGTTCGTCCATATCTTTTTACAGTCTATACAAAAGAGATCCTTAAAACAACGCAACACGTGTATGAAAGTAAGCGACACAAATCTGAAACATTAGAAATTAAATTTTAATTTATGGTACTAGATTGCACCAAAGGTGCGTTAGCATTGGGAGGTAAAGTCAAGAAAACCGGTGTGGCTACTAGGAGTTTCTGAAGAGTTGTGCTCCCTGTATGGTTCTGAGAGGTTCTGCTGAATGTGCTGTGTGTGCGTAGACTGGCCAATGAGTGCCAGTGATCATTGGTAACTCCTGCCTTGGTGTGTAGCTGCTGCATGCAGAAGGCTAAGAACCATTATGAGGTTAGTAACTGGCCTATAAGGCTGACGTTTGTGAAGCTTCTCTCTGCTTTGTTCTGCCCAAAGTGGTAGCTCAGTAACACATTTTAGTGCTCCAGAAATTGCTAGGTCGAGAGGGTGCTGCTGGGCATTTCCATTGTACCCCTATAAAAATGAGGCTAGATAAAGGTAGCACAACTATTTGGAGTATATTTGACATGGAGAAGACAGTAAAGTCTGCACCATTCACATGATATATCTGTGTATCCCTGTGTGCCACATGGTGTAATAACTACCCTGTAGCTTAATGCCAACCCCCTCAACCTGAGAGACCCCACCTTCTGCCTGTTCCTCACAACCAGGAGGCCCCTTTCCCTAATACACCACTACACTTAGGGTCTATTATCCTGTGAGTGCACCCTCTCTGCCCTTCCTACAGCATGACTGAGCACACACCAAATATTCCTGCAGCCCCTCTGTGCTCCTCTTGTCTAGTGACACTGCTGTGCTGTCCCCAAATTAAGTGTCCCTTTCACCTCTTTACTCAGTCACAAGGAGCACATATTTTCCCTGTTACCCAAAATGCCCCTATAAACCCTTTTCCCTGTAATCCAGAATGTCCCCTGACACCCTTCTGCCTGTCATCCTTTTTACCCTATCACTCGGTGTGTCTCCTGTCATGCCTTTGCCCCTGTCATTCATTATGGGCCATGCCACCCTTCTGCATGTCACCCTTTTCAACCTGTCACGCGGTGTGTCTCCTGTCATGCCCCATGCCACCCCTTTGCCCTGTCACTCATTATGCCCCCTGCCACCCCTCTGCCCCTGTCACTCATTATGCCCCATGCCACCCCTCTGCCCCTGTCACTCATGCCCACTGCCGCCACCCTGTCCCTGTCACTCATTATACCCCCTGCCATCCCTCTGCTGCTGTCACCCAGAATGACCCCTGCAGCCCCTCTGTTCCAGTTACCCTGAGGTACCAGACACCAGTGTGCCCTCTGCCTTGTTGCTGAGTGCCCCCTCCCTAGTACTTACTTGCCCAGCTCCTCGTACAACTGGTACTCGTCCGTGAAGCGGGTGCAAGTGGCGGTGGTGGCCATGCTGAGGCTGCTAGTGTCTGGGGAGCGGCTCTCACATCGGGCGGCTACGGGCTGCGATCTTCTCGGCTTCTTCCTCTGCTGTTCTCCCGGGTCCCCTCCCTCCCGCTCCCACCGCGGCCGGACTCGGGTCACCTCCGTGTGTTTGTAGGCGAGCTATGCCCGCTGCTGCTACCCCGGGTTTGCCCTGTACCCGCTGGCAACTGCCTTCCTCTGTCACTCGTTGCTCCGGCTGCCCTGCTCTGTCACTGCTGCCCTGGGAAGAGGAGGAGGCGGAGAGATGGCCCAGCCCGGAGCACCGCGAGACTTCACGGGACACTCCCCCTACTGCGGCCGCCCTGCCCTGGGGAGGGAGAGCCAAGGGGGGTGTAAGGGGGAGACAGTGACACAAGTGGAGAAAAAGACCAACGGGGGGAGACGAGATATTGAGGGAACAGCAGCAGGGGGAGAATATTTACTAAGATAACAACAGTCGGGGGAGACAATTTACTGAGGTAACAGCATCAGGGGGAGAGACAAGTTACTGAGGTAACAGCATCAGGGGAAGACGAGCTACTGAGGTAACAGCAGCAGGGGGAGACGAGCTACTGAGGTAACATCATCAGGGGGAGAGACAAGTTACTGAGGTAACAGCATCAGGGGAAGATGAGGTACTGAGGTAACAGCATCAGGGGGAGAGACAAGTTACTGAGGTAACAGCATCAGGGGAAGATGAGGTACTGAGGTAACAGTATCAGGGGGAGAGACAAGTTACTGAGGTAACAGCATCAGGGGAAGATGAGGTACTGAGGTAACAGCATCAGGGGGAGAGACAAGTTACTGAGGTAACAGCATCAGGGGAAGACGAGCTACTGAGGTAACAGCAGCAGGGGGAGACGAGCTACTGAGGTAACATCATCAGGGGGAGAGACAAGTTACTGAGGTAACAGCATCAGGGGAAGATGAGGTACTGAGGTAACAGCATCAGGGGGAGAGACAAGTTACTGAGGTAACAGCATCAGGGGAAGATGAGGTACTGAGGTAACAGTATCAGGGGGAGAGACAAGTTACTGAGGTAACAGCATCAGGGGAAGATGAGGTACTGAGGTAACAGCATCAGGGGGAGAGACAAGGTACTGAGGTAACAGCATCAGGGGAAGACGAGGTACTGAGGTAACAGCATCAGGGGGAGAGACAAGGTACTGAGGTAACAGCATCAGGGGAAGACGAGGTACTGAGGTAACAGCAGCAGGGGGAGACGAGCTACTGAGGTAACATCATCAGGGGGAGAGACAAGTTACTGAGGTAACAGCATCAGGGGAAGATGAGTTACTGAGGTAACAGCATCAGGGGAAGATGAGGTACTGAGGTAACAGCATCAGGGGGAGAGACAAGTTACTGAGGTAACAGCATCAGGGAAGATGAGGTACTGAGGTAACAGCATCATAGGAAGACGAGGTACTGAGGTAACAGCATCAGGGGGAGAGACAAGGTACTGAGGTAACAGCAGCAGGGGGAGAGACAAGTTACTGAGGTAGCAACTTCAGGGGGAGAGACAAGGTACTGAGGTAACAGCATCAGGGGGAGAGACAAGGTACTGAGGTAACAGCAGCAGGGGGAGACAAGGTACTGAAGTAACAGCAGCAGGGGGACACGAGATACTGAGGTAACAGCATCAGGGGGAGAGACAAGTTACTGAGGTAGCAACTTCAGGGGGAGAGACAAGGTACTGAGGTAACAGCATCAGGGGGAGAGACAAGGTACTGAGGTAACAGCAGCAGGGGGAGACAAGGTACTGAGGTAACAGCAGCAGGGTGAGACGAGGTACTGAGGTAACAGCAGCAGGGGGAGACAAGATACTGAAGTAACAGCAGCCAGCAGGGGGAGACAAGATACTGAGGTAACAGCAGCAAGCAGGGGGAGACAAGGTACTGAGGTAACAGCATCAGGGGGAGAGACAAGTTACTGAGGTAACAGCTTCAGGGGGAGAGACAAGTTACTGAGGTAACAGCATCAGGGGAAGACAAGGTACTGAAGTAACAGCAGCAGGGGGAGACGAGGGACTGAGGTAACAGCATCAGGGGGAGAGACAAGGTACTGAGGTAACAGCAGCAGGGGGAGACGAGGTACTGAGGTAACAGCAGCAGGGGGAGACAAGGTACTGAAGTAACAGCCGCAGGGGGAGATGAGATACTGAGGTAACAGCATCAGGGGGAGAGACAAGGTACTGAGGTATCAGCATCAGGGGGAGAGACAAGGTACTGAGGTAACAGCAGCAGGGGGAGACAAGATACTGAGGTAACAGCAGCCAGCAGGGGGAGACAAGATACTGAGGTAACAGCAGCAAGCAGGGGGAGACAAGGTACTGAGGTAACAGCAGCAGGGGGAGATAAGAAACTGAGGTAACAGCAGCCAGCAGGGGGAGACAAGATACTGAGGTAACAGCAGCAAGCAGGGGGAGACAAGGTACTGAGGTAACAGCATCAGGGGGAGAGACAAGTTACTGAGGTAACAGCATCAGGGGGAGAGACAAGTTACTGAGGTAACGGTATCAGGGGGAGACGAGGTACTGAAGTAACAGCAGCAGGGGGAGACGAGATACTGAAGTAACAGCAGCAGGGGGAGACGAGGTACTGAGGTAATAGCAGCAGGGAGAGACAAGTTACTGAGGTAACAGCATCAGGGGGAGAGACAAGTTACTGAGGTAACAGCATCAGGGGGAGACAAGATACTGAAGTAAGAGCAGCAGGGAGAGACAAGGTACTGAGGTAACAGCAGCAGGGGGATACAAAATACTGAGGTAAGAGTAGCAGGGAGAGACAAGGTACTGAGGTAACAGCATCAGGGGGAGACGAGGTACTGAAGTAACAGCATCAGGAGGAGACAATGAACTGAGGTAACAGCAGCAGGGGGAGACGAGGTACTGAAGTAACAGCAGCAGGGGGAGATGAGGTACTGAGGTAACAGCATCAGGGGGAGAGACAAGTTACTGAGGTAACAGCATCAGGGGGAGAGACAAGGTACTGAGGTAACAGCAGCAGGGGGAGATGAGGTACTGAAGTAACAGCAGCAGGGGGAGACAAGGTACTGAGGTAACAGCATCAGGGGGAGACAAGGTACTGAAGTAATAGCATCAGGGGGAGACAAGGTACTAAGGTAACAGCAGCAGGGGGAGACAAGATACTAAGGTAACAGCACCAGGGGGAGACAAGGTACTGAAGTAAAAGCATCAGGGGGAGACAAGGTACTGAAGTAATAGCATCAGGGGGAGACAAGGTACTAAGGTAACAGCAGCAGGGGGAGACAAGATACTAAGGTAACAGCACCAGGGGGAGACAAGGTACTGAAGTAATAGCATCAGGCGGAGACAAGATACTAAGGTAACAGCAGCAGGGGGAGACGAGGTACTGAGGTAACAGCAGCAGGGCTCCGGAGACAAAATACTAAGGTAACAGCACCAGGGGGAGACAAGTTACTAAGGTAACAGCATCAGGGGGAGACAAGGAATTGAGGTAGCAACTTCAGGGGGAGAGACAAGGTACTGAGGTAACAGCATCAGGGCGAGAGACAAGGTACTGAGGTAACAGCAGCAGGGGAAGACAAGGTACTTAGGTAACAGCAGCAGGGGGAGACGAGGTACTGAGGTAACAGCAGCAGGGGGAGACAAGATACTGAGGTAACAGCAGCAAGCAGGGGGAGACAGGGTACTGACGTAACAGCATCAGGGGGAGAGACAAGTTACTGAGGTAACAGCATCAGGGGGAGAGACAAGTTACTGAGGTAACAGCATCAGGGGAAGACGAGGTACTGAAGTAACAGCAGCAGGGGGAGACGAGGTACTGAGGTAACAGCATCAGAGGGAGAGACAAGGTACTGAGGTAACAGCAGCAGGGGGAGACGAGGTACTGAGGTAACAGCAGCAGGGGGAGACAAGGTACTGAAGTAACAGCAGCAGGGGGAGACGAGATACTGGGGTAACAGCATCAGGGGGAGAAACAAGTTACTGAGGTAGCAACTTCAGGGGGAGAGACAAGGTACTGAGGTAACAGCATCAGGGGCAGAGACAAGGTACTGAGGTAACAGCATCAGGGGGAGAGACAAGGTACTGAGGTAACAGCAGCAGGGGGAGACAAGGTACTGAGGTAACAGCAGCAGGGGGAGACGAGGTACTGAGGTAACAGCAGCAGGGGGAGACGAGGTACTGAGGTAACAGCAGCAGGGGGAGACAAGATACTGAGGTAACAGCAGCCAGCATGGGGGAGACAAGATACTGAGGTAACAGCAGCAAGCAGGGGGAGACAAGGTACTGAGGTAACAGCATCAGGGGGAGAGACAAGTTACTGAGGTAACAGCATCAGGGGAAGACGAGGTACTGAAGTAACAGCAGCAGGGGGAGACAAGGTACTGAGGTAACAGCATCAGGGGGAGAGACAAGGTTCTGAGGTAACAGCAGCAGGGGGAGACAAGGTACTGAGGTAACAGCATCAGGGGGAGAGACAAGGTACTGAGGTAACAGCAGCAGGGGGAGACAAGGTACTGAGGTAACAGCAGCAGGGGGAGACGAGGTACTGAGGTAACAGCAGCAGGGGGAGACGAGGTACTGAGGTAACAGCAGCAGGGGGAGACAAGATACTGAGGTAACAGCAGCCAGCAGGGGGAGACAAGATACTGAGGTAACAGCAGCAAGCAGGGGGAGACAAGGTACTGAGGTAACAGCATCAGGGGGAGAGACAAGTTACTGAGGTAACAGCATCAGGGGAAGACGAGGTACTGAAGTAACAGCAGCAGGGGGAGACAAGGTACTGAGGTAACAGCATCAGGGGGAGAGACAAGGTTCTGAGGTAACAGCAGCAGGGGGAGACAAGGTACTGAGGTAACAGCATCAGGGGGAGAGACAAGGTACTGAGGTAACAGCAGCAGGGGGAGACAAGGTACTGAAGTAACAGCAGCAGGGGGACACGAGATACTGAGGTAACAGCATCAGGGGGAGAGACAAGTTACTGAGGTAGCAACTTCAGGGGGAGAGACAAGGTACTGAGGTAACAGCATCAGGGGGAGAGACAAGGTACTGAGGTAACAGCAGCAGGGGGAGACAAGGTACTGAGGTAACAGCAGCAGGGTGAGACGAGGTACTGAGGTAACAGCAGCAGGGGGAGACAAGATACTGAAGTAACAGCAGCCAGCAGGGGGAGACAAGATACTGAGGTAACAGCAGCAAGCAGGGGGAGACAAGGTACTGAGGTAACAGCATCAGGGGGAGAGACAAGTTACTGAGGTAACAGCTTCAGGGGGAGAGACAAGTTACTGAGGTAACAGCATCAGGGGAAGACAAGGTACTGAAGTAACAGCAGCAGGGGGAGACGAGGGACTGAGGTAACAGCATCAGGGGGAGAGACAAGGTACTGAGGTAACAGCAGCAGGGGGAGACGAGGTACTGAGGTAACAGCAGCAGGGGGAGACAAGGTACTGAAGTAACAGCCGCAGGGGGAGATGAGATACTGAGGTAACAGCATCAGGGGGAGAGACAAGGTAGCAACTTCAGGGGGAGAGACAAGGTACTGAGGTATCAGCATCAGGGGGAGAGACAAGGTACTGAGGTAACAGCAGCAGGGGGAGACAAGATACTGAGGTAACAGCAGCCAGCAGGGGGAGACAAGATACTGAGGTAACAGCAGCAAGCAGGGGGAGACAAGGTACTGAGGTAACAGCAGCAGGGGGAGATAAGAAACTGAGGTAACAGCAGCCAGCAGGGGGAGACAAGATACTGAGGTAACAGCAGCAAGCAGGGGGAGACAAGGTACTGAGGTAACAGCATCAGGGGGAGAGACAAGTTACTGAGGTAACAGCATCAGGGGGAGAGACAAGTTACTGAGGTAACGGTATCAGGGGGAGACGAGGTACTGAAGTAACAGCAGCAGGGGGAGACGAGATACTGAAGTAACAGCAGCAGGGGGAGACGAGGTACTGAGGTAATAGCAGCAGGGAGAGACAAGTTACTGAGGTAACAGCATCAGGGGGAGAGACAAGTTACTGAGGTAACAGCATCAGGGGGAGACAAGATACTGAAGTAAGAGCAGCAGGGAGAGACAAGGTACTGAGGTAACAGCAGCAGGGGGATACAAAATACTGAGGTAAGAGTAGCAGGGAGAGACAAGGTACTGAGGTAACAGCATCAGGGGGAGACGAGGTACTGAAGTAACAGCATCAGGAGGAGACAATGAACTGAGGTAACAGCAGCAGGGGGAGACGAGGTACTGAGGTAACAGCATCAGGGGGAGAGACAAGTTACTGAGGTAACAGCATCAGGGGGAGAGACAAGGTACTGAGGTAACAGCAGCAGGGGGAGATGAGGTACTGAAGTAACAGCAGCAGGGGGAGACAAGGTACTGAGGTAACAGCATCAGGGGGAGACAAGGTACTGAAGTAATAGCATCAGGGGGAGACAAGGTACTAAGGTAACAGCAGCAGGGGGAGACAAGATACTAAGGTAACAGCACCAGGGGGAGACAAGGTACTGAAGTAAAAGCATCAGGGGGAGACAAGGTACTGAAGTAATAGCATCAGGGGGAGACAAGGTACTAAGGTAACAGCAGCAGGGGGAGACAAGATACTAAGGTAACAGCACCAGGGGGAGACAAGGTACTGAAGTAATAGCATCAGGCGGAGACAAGATACTAAGGTAACAGCAGCAGGGGGAGACGAGGTACTGAGGTAACAGCAGCAGGGCTCCGGAGACAAAATACTAAGGTAACAGCACCAGGGGGAGACAAGTTACTAAGGTAACAGCATCAGGGGGAGACAAGGAATTGAGGTAACAGCAGCAGGGGGAGACAAGGTATACAAAAAAGAGCAAATAAGGAGCACCGAGCAAGTTAAGGGATAAAAATAAACTTTATTTGATATTTCGTAAAAAACTAAAGGGTTGCGCACAACCCAGGGTAAAACACTAGAGTGGGTTAAGGGATAGATGATACATAGGCTGACACGTTTCGGCATTTAGACGTACTCCAAGCCTCATGTAAAACATTTCACACAGGTGCCAATAAAAACAATTCCCTGCATTACAGGATATTCCCTGTTACATTTGTTCCCTCCCTCTATTAGAGCGCTCAAATGTTATATAGTGTTTGGACTAAATGTACTAAGGATTTAACTCCCTTACTAATTGCCAAACTCAGTTAACCTATACTAGAGTCTACTGCTTGCTATACATATGAAAATGAGAAGGGCCACTCGTTTTGGGAGCTAGAAAAAACTACTAAAACACCTTACATTACATAGGAGTTAAAGGACTACTTGTAAGAACTTCTGAGTATGAAGTACAAATATGTATATAATTCTCATTAACACAACTATAAATATACAACTATAAATATCAGGAAGCGTATTATATACACCACTAAATTAAATTAACCCCAAACCTTAAAATAAATGTTCAGTTATTTAAACACCTCACCTCAGTAATGTACTTAGGGCTACAATATGAGGTGCAATATTATAAGGGGCGTGATTGGAGCAGTGTATAAGTGTGAGATCTTTCCCACTTTCCATTGCTATTTAAAGCTGTACAGCTAGAGCCATTGGCCAGGCTCTCATAAGATCTCCAATATCAGTAAATTTTATTCCCCTGCAGGCAACATGATTGAGGGTGAAACTGAGGTTTCATTAATCTCCTCCCTACGAACAGCTCAAGAAAGGGACCTAGGGACTTGGGACTGTAATAAACTGTTCTCTTTAGAAAAAAACTATTCCAGTTTGATTGCATTATTTGAAGAGATTGAGTTTCGCCTAGTGAAAGAGGACAAACTGAAATGGGACATCAGGACCCTCAATAAGTAGCATAAATTGGGTATTATACCCAGGGGCCTGAGAATTAATAAGTTCCCTACATTTATCACAGAGGAGAAATTGTTCATTGAACTATGGAATGGACACCTTAGAAACTGTTCCCTGAAACTTATCTTATTGATAGTTGACTTCCAACAAAAAGCATTGGAGGATAAAGCCACAAAAATCAAAGTGGTACAGGAGGAACTGAACAATCGCTGTAAGGAGCCCTACTTTGTCAAATTTGATAAAACACTTCAGGAGGTGGTAGCGGAAGCCAAAATACTCCTATTGGAGACCAAACACACAAAATATGTGTGTGATCAAATAGATTATGACCAGAACAAGGTTTATGTGTGGAATAGGAAGGACTGCTATGTACAAAGGAAAGAACAAAATAATGAATACTTTGGAACCAACAGACAGAGAGGAGGCAATAGACACAAGAAAAAACAAGGGTAGGAGAGTTCATTTTTTTTCGAAAGTGAAGGAGAGTCCTGTGACGATAGGTCAGCATCTGGCGGTGAAGAGCAACAGCCATTGAACCAAGGAGCCAGAAGTGGTACATCCCAGGGCTATTAGACTAATCAGTTAGATCGATGGAAGGGGCCAACAGATTACCCCCTATTTTGAAATACAGGACCCACACCAAATTTCCAACTACAGAGAGGACCCCGAACCGATCAAAGGTGGACACAGAGGCACCAGTGATGTGGAGAGTTCACAGTTGGAGCAGGTTTTTTTGCTTAACCCAAAGAGCCTCCGAAGGGGGGGGGGGAGGAAACCAAAGACCCCAATTCCAACATAAGAAAGATCAGGGACCGCAGTATCAACAGAGAGAGCAGAATCGGTACCCCCTCAGGAGGGGCCAAAGAAGGGGAAGATACAGAGAAGAAATGTAATTAACTTATCCAAGCAAGAACTTACGGAACCAGAATTTCAAGTCTTAAGCTTGGGCCTAACATTTGTACCTACAAATAACTTTAATATCTTCAGAACTTTGCTGGATGTTAATGGCCTAATTAGAAAAAAAAAAAAAATCCCAAAACCATCTGTGTATTTAATGAGAGACAGGATACCATTTCCATTGATCCTGAACATAGGCACTTATGGCCACAAGGGGAACTTGTGGTGAGTCCCGATTTAGATTTTCAGGAACTCTGTGATGTGAGAGTTTTGGAATCTCTCCAGGGTGAAGACATGATTCAAGGGTCTGAGAGACCAAAGTTCTCTGCTTTGAAACTAAAGTCTTGTTTCTATCCAATACAAAACAGGGGAACCATTTTGGAGAGATTCCAAAAATGAGTGGAGGAGGATCTCAGAAAATTGCAATACACCACAGATAGAGGAAGGACACAAAATCTCAATAGAGAACAAAGAAGGGCATTAGACAGCCTAAAAAATAACGAAGACATTGTGATAAGGGCCGCAGACAAGGGCGGAGCTATCGTGGTAGTAGACAAGCAGGATTTCATAAATGAAGCACACAGACAACTAAGAAATGAGGAAGATTATACTCTATTAAATGGTGATCCCACAAGAGCATTCCAACGACAACTGGCCTCCCTAGTAGATGATGGGGTAGAATTAGGGTTTATTGATCATGATACCAAGTTGTATCTAGTAGTTGACAATCCAACTGTCTCTACTGTTAACCATCTACCCAAAATTCACAAGTCCTTGATCAACACACAGGGGAGGCCGATTGTAAGTGGAATTGGGTCTCTACTAGAACACTTATCGGAGTGGCTGGATGCTATATTACAGCCACTGGTGGGAGACCTATGGAGTTATCTGTCAGACACCAAACATGTCCTCAATTTATTGTCAGAAACAGTATGGAAGCAAAACTATAGATGGCTCACTGTGGATGTTCGATCATTATACTTGCTATATATATGGAGGGGTTCTGAAAATGCAATGGGGAGGTTCATTGCATACTTATATGTCAATGAGGCAGGTATTAGTTTTACATCAGAATCCCACGAAACAGAGATCAATTTTCTGGATCTGACACTTTGAGGTATTCCGAATGAAATCATTGAGACTGAGGTCTATTGAAAACCTATCTCAGTTAACTCTCTCCTTCATGTCTCCAGCTGCCACCCACAGAGGGTATTTATTGGAGTGGCGAAGGGTTAATTCATACACCTAAAAAGAAATTGTACAAATGAGGCAGAATATGAAAAACATGCGGCTGACCTAACTGAGAGACTGAAGGAGAGAGGTTACAAGTTACCCTCTATTTTCAAAGCAAGGAGAACAGTTAAGTTAGGACCAAAATACAGCCTAACAAAAGTGCAGGATCTACCAGTGATACGATTCTATTTATCACAGAATATTCACAGCAGTATCCACACATTTGCAGAATCATTAGGAAACACTTCCCCTTAATTTTAGCTGATGATGGCCTCCAAATTGTAGTGGAGGGGGGGATTAGGTTTGCATAAAGAAGAGGAAAAACAGTGGGAAACATAGTAGCACCAACTAGATTGAAGACCAAGACAAGAGAAAATTCCTCCTGGCTTAGACTCAATGGGATGTTTCGCTGCAACCATATGACCTGTTTAGCCTGTGCCAAGGCACAAACAGGTTATAGTTTTAGCTCTTCAGTAACAGGGGAAACATTCCAGATCAAAACTTGCTTAAACTGTCGTTCCATTGAATAAACATATTTATTTGCTTATTCCTAGGTAACTCCCATAATTCAAAAGGTTTTCCAATCACGCCCTTATAATATTGCACCTCATATTGTAGCCCTAAGTACATTAATGAGGTGAGGTGTTTAAATAACTGAACATTTATTGCAAGGTTTGGGGTTAATTTAATTTAGTAGTGTATATAATACGCCTCCTGATATTTATAGATATTTATAGTTGTGTTAATGAGAATTATATACATATTACTACTTCATACTCAGAAGTTCTTACAAGTAGTCCTTTAGCTCTTATGTAATGTAAGGTGTTTTAGTAGTTTTTTTCTAGCTCCCAAAACGAGTGGCCCTTCTCATTTTCATATGTATAGCAAGTAGTAGACTCTAGAATAGGTTAACTGAGTTTGGCAATTAGTAAGGGAGTTAGATCCTTAGTACATTTAGTCCAAACACTATATAACATTTGAGCGCTCTAATAGAGGGAGGGAACAAATGTAACAGGGAATATCCGATTGGTCTTTGTCAGTGAATGTGTGTGCCTCCAGACCAATCGGTAATGCAGGAAATTGTTTTTATTGGCACCTGTGTGAAATGTTTTACACCAGGCTTGGAGTACGGCTAAACGCTGAAACATGTCAGCCTATGTATCATCTATCCCTTAACCCACTCTAGTGTTTTACCCTGGGTTGTGCGCAACCCTTTCATTTTTTACGAAATTTCAAATAAAGTATATATTTTTTCCATTAACTTGCTTGGTGCTCCTTATTTGCTCTTTTTTGTATACATTTTGGCCATAGTGAGCACGAGTAAGGGAACAGGAGCCGGGGGGAGACGAGATACTGATGTAACAGCAGAAGTGGGAGTCGAGGTGCTGAGAGAACAGCAGCAGTATGAGATGAGGTGCTGAGGGAACAGAAACGGGGAAACAAGGTACTGAGGTAACAACATCAGGGAGAGACAAGGTGCTGGGGTAACATCAACAGGGGGAGATGAGATGCTAAGGTAAGAGCAGCAGGGAGAGACGAGGGGCTGATGTAACAACCACAGGGGCAGACAAGCTGTACTGAAGGAACAGCAGCAGGGGGAGACAAAGTGCAGAGGTAACGACGATAGGGGAGATGAACTACTGAAGTAAGTGACACTGCCAGGGTGGATGAGATGTTACTGAGAGAAGCCATGGAATTGGGATTCTGAGTTTATCTGCAGCAGGGGGAGATAAAACACTGGGGTAAATAGTTGCAGGAGAAGGGATGAGGTATTGAGGTTACCTATAGCAACAGGTGGGTGAGGTAATAAGGTATCCTGAGCACTGAGTTAACCTGTAGTAGTAGGGAGGATGAGGCACTGAGTTAACCTGTATCAGTAGGGAGGATGAGGCACTGAGTTAACCTGTAGCAGTAGGGAGGATGAGACACTGAGTTAACCTGTAGCAGCAGGGAGGATGAGACACTGAGTTAATCTGTAGCAGCAGGGAGGGTGAGGCATGGAGTTAACCTGTAGCAGTAGGGAGGATGAGGCACTGAGTTAACCTGTAGCAGTAGGGAGGATGAGACACTGAGTTAACCTGTAGCAGTAGGGAGGATGAGGCACTGAGTTAACCTGTAGCAGTAGGGAGGGTGAGGCATGGAGTTAACCTGTATTAGTAGGGAGGATGAGGCACTGAGTTAACCTGTAGCAGTAGGGAGGATGAGACACTGAGTTAACCTGTAGCAGTAGGGAGGATGAGGCACTGAGTTAACCTGTAGCAGTAGGGAGGGTGAGGCATGGAGTTAACCTGTATTAGTAGGGAGGATGAGGCACTGAGTTAACCTGTAGCAGTAGGGAGGGTGAGGCACAGAGTTAACCTGTAGCAGCAGGGAGGATGAGACACTGAGTTAACCTGTAGCAGCAGGGATGGTGAGGCACTGAGTTAACCTGTAGCAGCAGGGATGGTGAGGCACTGAGTTAACCTGTATCTGTAGGGAGGGTGAGGCACGGAGTTAACCTGTAGCAGCAGGGATGGTGAGGCACTGAGTTAACCTGTAGCAGCAGGGATGGTGAGGCACTGAGTTAACCTGTAGCAGTAGGGAGGGTGAGGCACTGAGGTAACCTGTAGCAGCAGGGAGGGTAAGGCACTGAGTTGACCTGTAGCAGTAGGGAGGGTGAGGCACTGAGTTAACCTGTAGCAGTAGGGAGGGTGAGGCACTGAGGTAACCTGTAGCAGCAGGGAGGGTAAGGCACTGAGTTGACCTGTAGCAGTAGGGAGGGTGAAGCACTGAGTTAACCTGTAGCAGCAGGGTGCGTGAGGCACTGAGTTAACCTGTAGCAGCAGGGAGGATGAGGCACTTAGTTAACCTGTAGCAGTAGGGAGAGTGAGGCACTGAGTTAACCTGTAGCAGTAGGGAGGATGAGGCACTGAGTTAACCTGTAGCAGCAGGGAGGATGAGGCACTGAGTTAACCTGTAGCAGCAGGGAGGATGAGGCACTAAGTTAACCTGTAGCAACAGGGAGGGTGAAGCACTTATTTAACCTGTAGCCGCAGGGAGGGTGAGGCACTGATTTAACCTGTAGGCGCAGGGAGGGTGAGGCACTGATTTAACCTGTAGCAACAGGGAGGATGAGGCACTGATTTAACCCGTAGCAGCAGGGTGGATGAGGCACTGAGTTAACCTGTATCAGTATGGAGGATGAGGCACTGAGTTGACCTGTATCAGTAGGGAGGGTGAGGCACTGTAGCAGTAGGGAGGGTGAAGCACTGAGGTAACCTGTAGCAGCAGGGAGGGTAAGGCACTGAGTTGACCTGTTAACCTGTAGCAGCAGGGTGCGTGAGGCACTGAGTTAACCTGTAGCAGCAGGGAGGATGAGGCACTGAGTTAACCTGTATCAGCAGGGAGGGTGAGGGATTGAGTTAACTTGTAGCAGCAGGGAGGGTGAGACACTGAGTTAACCTGTATCAGCAGGGAGGGTGAGACACCGAGTTAACCTGTAGCAGAAGGGAGGGTGAGGCACTGAGTTAACCTGCAGCAACAGGGACGATGAGGCACTTAGTTATCCTGTAGCAGCAGGGAGGGTGAGGCACTGAGTTAACCTGTAGCAGCAGGGAGGGCCAGGCACTGAGTTAACCTGCAGCACCAGGGAGGGTGAGGCACTGAGTTAACCTGTAGCAGCAGGGAGGGTGAGGCACTGAGTTAACCTGCAGCAGCAGGGACAGTGAGGTACTTAGTTAACCTGTAGCAGCAGGGACGATGAGGCACTTAGTTAACCTGTAGCAGCAGGGAGGGTGAGGCACTTAGTTAACCTGTAGCAGCAGGGAGGATGAGGCACTGAGTTAATCTGTATCAGTAGGGAGAGTGAGGCACTGAGTTAACCTGCAGCACCAGGGAGGGTGAGGCACTGAGTTAATCTGTATCAGTAGGGAGAGTGAGGCACTGAGTTAACCTGCAGCACCAGGGAGGATGAGGCACTGAGTTAATCTGTATCAGTAGGGAGAGTGAGGCACTGAGTTAACCTGCAGCACCAGGGAGGGTGAGGCACTGAGTTAACCTGTAGCAGCAGGGAGGGTGAGGCACTTAGTTAACCTGTAGCAGCAGGGACGATGAGGCACTGAGTTAATCTGTATCAGTAGGGGGAATAAGGCACTGAGTTAATCTGTAGCAGTTGGGAGGATGAGGCACTGAGTTAATCTGTAGCAGTTGGGAGGATGAGGCACTGAGTTAACCTGTAGCAGCAGGGAGAATAAGGCACTGAGTTAACCTGTAGCAGTAGGTACGATGAGGCACTGAGTTAACCTGTAGCAGCAGGGAGGGTGAGGCACTGAGTTAACCTGTAGCAGCAGGGAGGGTGAGGTACTGAGTTAACCTGTAGCAGCAGGGAGGGTGAGGTACTGAGTTAACCTATAGCAGCAGGGAGGATGAGGCACTGAGTTAACCTGTAGCAGCAGGGAGGATGAGGGACTGAGTTAACCTGTAGCAGCAGGGAGGGTGAGGCATTGAGTTAACCTGTTGCAGTAGGAAGGATGAGGCACTGAGTTAACCTGTATCATTAAGGAGAATAAGGCACTAAGTTAACCTGTAGCAGCAGGGAGGACGAGGCATTGAGTTAACCTGTAGCAGCAGGGAGGATGAGGCACTGAGTTAACCTGTAGCAGCAGGGAGGGTGAGGCACTGAGTTAACCTGTAGCAGCAGGAAGGGTGAGGCACTGAGTTAACCTGTAGCAGCAGGGAGGATGAGGCACTGAGTTAACCTGTAGCAGCAGGGAGGGTGAGGCACTGAGTTAACCTGTAGCAGCAAGGAGGGTGAGGCACGGAGTTAACCTGTATCAGTAGGGAGGATGAGGCACTGAGTTAACCTATAGCAGCAGGGAGGGTGAGGCACTGAGTTAACCTGTAGCAGCAGGGATGGTAAGGCACTGAGATAACCTGTAGCAGCAGGTAGGGTAAGGCACTGAGTTAACCTGTAGCAGCAGGGTGCGTGAGGCACTGAGTTAACCTGTAGCAGCAGGGAGGATTAGGCACTGAGTTAACCTGTAGTAGCAGGGAGGATTAGGCACTGAGTTAACCTGTAGTAGCAGGGAGGATTAGGCACTGAGTTAACCTGTAGTAGCAGAGAGGGTAAGGCATTTAGTTTATTGCCAGTAGCAGGGGGGATTAGATGCTGAGGTAACCTATTACAGCAGAGGGGATGAGGTACTGAGGTTAAGCAGCAACAGATTAGATCCTGAGGTAACCAGTAGCAGCAGGGGCTGAGGTAATTGTGAGTAGCAGGGTGGATGAGGCATTGAGTTACTTGACAGCAGCAGGGTGAATTATATCCTGAGTAACCTGTAGCAGCAGGGGGAATAGGTGCTAAGATAATCAGCGGCATGGGGAGATAAGGTACAAGATAAAAGCCTTGGTGACTAAATAGACAACAGGAGTCAAGTATTTTAAACCATTTTATACCATACTTGCCTCAATAGTACACAGCTCTGTGGGATCTTTTTTAATGTTTACATCTACTGTACAGAATATTATATTACCTTTCTACCAAAAGAAAAAACAATTAGAACATCTCAGCTAATTGGAAAACAGTGTATAGTAAATAAGCTCAGAGTGTAAAACCCATAATTCCTCTTTGATGCAACAAGATGTTAAGTAGTTCACGCCAACTTAACCATGGAGATAGGGATCTATGATGACAACTAAGAATGAAAAACTTAGAAGTGGAACCTCTGTAAAAAATGAAGGTCACCATCAATTTGACACTCCAATGACAAGTCAAATTAATCTAAAACAAAGAACTTAATATAAAGTCCCAACACAGTTGGATAATCAGTTCAGTCAAGCAATACAAGTCAAGGATAAAAACAATAAAAAAAAGGTTATTATTATTAATTATGTAATTTGTCAGGAAAGAAAAAAGGCTGGGAAAATACGTCTGTTCAAATGCTTGATGATTTGTT
Source organism: Bombina bombina (assembly GCF_027579735.1). Taxonomy (NCBI): domain Eukaryota; kingdom Metazoa; phylum Chordata; class Amphibia; order Anura; family Bombinatoridae; genus Bombina; species Bombina bombina. The sequence goes on along the minus strand of NC_069507.1, from coordinate 26,082,871 downwards.
TACAAGAATAGTCGCCATTTTATCCATTTAAAACTAAACTCACTACTAAACCTGCTACTTTTAAGAGTTCTTGAGTGGAAAACCCCAGCAAAATGGCCTGGAAAGCTGAATTACCCCTTCTGAAATTAAAAGCCCAAATTACTGAGGCACAGTGCACCAACCAGAGACCTAATCTTGGAAGCCAGATGAAGATGATACTGCACGGTGAGGCCTAAAAGAATTAGAAGAGTACTAAAACGGACATAAGGATTCTGTATAGGAGATGAACACCTTCAGGAACTGGACCACACATAGCCATGGCTCCTGAGGTACGTAGGGATAAAAAAATGTATGTAAAATGCCAGTCTATTCTAATAAAATTAGAATCTAGTTAATGTTGACAGAATTGTCATGTGTAGAGATAAAAGTCATTTGGAAAGCTGTTTAAAATTGCTTACCCACTGAATCATGAAAGTTTAATTTTCACTAGATTGTTTCTTTAAAATTAGGCCCCGGTATCTGATTTTATTTTCTAGGTCTCACAGCTGTGAAATGCATATCCAACTATTAATGGGTTATTATGTAATGAAAGTGTGTGTGTAATAAATATATATAATGTATGTATATATAAACTTGCATATGTGTGTTTGTATATACAGGTACAAATTTCTCTATGAATATATTAAGTTTATATATACAGTGTGTGTATATATATATATATATATATATATATATATATATATATATATATATATATATGTATGTATAAATATGTGCATATACACACATATGCACATATATTCAGTTTCAGGCTCCTAGATTTTGAACAAATTTGTCAAGCTTTGACCTAAGTTAAGATTAGAATTGGGGTAAAGATTAAAGAGACATTAAACACTAAATAAACACTAGATAGAATGAAGCATTCAAATAAAAGATCAGTCTGAGAATAACTGTAGATGTATTTTTTAATGTTTTATTAACTGATTAAAAAATAAGTGTAAAGTTGTAGGGGTAGATTTATTATAAGCCGGACGCTGTCGGCATTTAACATTGCATAAGCATTTCTTGTGAAATGCTAGTGCAATGCCTTCCCCTGCACATTTGCGTCCAATCGGCTGCTAGCAGGGGGTTTCAATCATCCCGATCGAATCGTGATGATTGCAGTCTGCCGCCTAAAAGGTGGCGAACAAGTTAAGGAGCAGCGGTCTTGCGACCGCTGCTTCTTAACTTCGGTTTTCAGCGAGCTTGAAACTTTGGGCGGAGACAGCAGCATCCGCTGCTTGTTAAATCTGGCCAGTAGTGTCTATAAAACAATGGGAGCTGCCATTTTGTAACTTAGGTTGCGTTCGCTGCTGTGGCCGATCAAGGACAGTTATAAATAGGTCACTAGCGTATGCAGCCAATGGCTGTGTGTAATATAACAGTGTTATGCACTTCCATTTCTAACAGGAACTGAAAAGCTCATAATTTCAGAATGGACTTACAGGAAAAGGGGACAAAATAAATAATGAAAGTATATTGCAGAGTTGATTTTATATATACAATCTATCATTTTATATTATCATCTCTAACACCTAGATTACGAGTTTTGCGCTAAACAAGGTGCAAAACGAACGCAACAAAAGTTGCGTTATTTCACCCTCTATAGCTCTGCCATTACAAGTCTCTGAAAAGCCTCCTTGTGCGTGCGATATGGTGGCGTTAAGCTCCATACCGCACAAAAGCCAAGGACTGCTTTGACGTGCTCGTGCCCGCTTTCCCCCATAGACATCAATGGGGAGAGAGTGTTAGAAAAGAAACTAACACCTGATGTGCGGAATGGCGATCACCGTAACACAACCCCATTGATGTCTGTGGGGAAAAGAAAGTTACATTTAAACCTAACATAAACCCTAAGTCTAAACAGCCCTAATCTGCTGCCCCCAACATTGCTGCCACTATAATAGTTATTAACCCCTAATCTGCCACCCCCGACATCGTCAACACTATAATAAAGTTATTAACCCCTATTCTGCCGCTCCCTGACATCGCCGCCATTAACTCCTAAACCTCTGGCCTCCCACATCTCCGCCACTAAATAAACCTATTAACCCCTAATCCGCCAGCCCCCACATCGCAAAACACTAAACTATTAACCCCTAAACCTAACACCCCCTTAACTTTAAATTAAAATTACAATATAACATAACTATTCTAAAAAAAATACTACCAATATCTAAATTACAAATTTTTAAAAAATCTAACACTAAGAAAAATTAAAAAATCTAAATTACATCTAAAAAAAAAAATCCTACGAAAATTTAAATAATCTAAGCATACCAAAAATAATTAACACTCAAATCACAAAAAATAAATACAAAAAATAAACAAAATTATCAAAAATAAAAACAATTACACCTAATCTAACAGCCCTATAAAATAAAAACACCCTTAGCCTACAATAAGCTACCAATAACCCTTAAAAGGGCCTTTTGTAGGGCATTGCCCTAAAGAAATAATCTTTTACCTGTAAAAAAATACAAAGTCCCCCCAACAGTAAAACCCACCATCCAACCAACCCCCAAAAATAAAAAAACCTAACTATAAAAAAACTTACCTACCGATTGCTCCATATGGGGCATTTGTATAAGCATTGCCTTTAAAAGGGCATTTAGGTCTTTTGCATTGCCCTTAAAAGGGCATTCAGCTCTTTTTCAAAGCCTAAACCCTAATCTTAAAAAACAAACAAAAAAAACTAACACTAACACCATAAGATCTACTCACGGTTTCTGAAGTCCGGACATCCATCTCCATCCAGACGGCGAGGTCTTCATCCATCCCAGGGGCATCTTCTATCTTCATCCCGGCGGAGCCAATCTGGAAGCCAATGCCATCCTGCGCGGAGTGTCCTCTTCACCGTACACTGAAGTTGAATGCAAGGTAGCCGTTTGAAAATGGTGTTCCTTGCATTCCTATTGGCTGATTTGATTCTTCAAATTCAAATCAATCTACTATTGTTTAAAAATATAGATGATCCCTTTATTACCCATTCCCCAGTTTTGCATAACCAACTCTGTTATATTAATACACTTTTTACGTCTGTAATTACCTTGTATCTAAACCTTTGGAGACCGCCCCCTTATTTCAGTTCTTTTGACAGACTTTTTTTAGCCAATTAGTGCTGACTCATAAATAACTACTGGCGTGAGAACAATGTTATCTATATGGCATACTGCCTAGCTGTGATAAACTGCCAAAATGCACTGAGATGAGAGGCAGCCTTCAAGGTCTTAGAACTTAGCATATGAGGTTTATCTTTAAACAAAGAATACCAAGAGGTTTAGCTTTAAACAAAGACTACCAAGAGAACAAAGCTAATTTGCTTATAAAAGTAAATTGGGAATTTATTTAAAATCGCATGCCCTATCTGAATCATGAAAGTTTAAGTTTGAATAGACTGTCCCTTTAACTGACAATATTAACCTAGGATTACTCTTATACTTTATTGAATTGGACGGTCCGCTGATCCTGCAGACTTTTTCAAAAGGAATAGTCAGAACTGCCATCACCTGTGCTTGTACTCAAATATCCTCAAAATCTGTACTGTTATGAAGGCCTGAGTACAGGTTTGAAAACCAGTTAGAGCATGCAGTTGTACACAACTTTACAATTTACTTCTATTATCTCATTTCCTTTATTCTATTCTAGTCATATAGGGCTCTAGATACTATACATTTTCATGTAATGCTCTAGATACTATACATTGTCATATAGGGCTCTAGATACTGTACATTGTCATATAGTGCTCTAGATACTATACATTGTCATATAGTGCTCTAGATACTATACATTGTCATGTAGTGCTCTAGATACTATACATTGTCATATAGGGCTCAAGATACTGTACATTGTCATATAGTGCTCTAGATACTATACATTGTCATATAGTGTTCTAGATACTGTACATTGTCATATAGGGCTCTAGATACTATACATTATCATATAGGGCTCTAGATACTATACATTGTCATATAGTGTTCTAGATACTGTACATTGTCATATAGGGCTCTAGATACTATACATTATATAGTGCTCTAGATACTATACATTGTCATATAGTGCTCTAGATACTGTACATTTTCATATAGGGCTCTAGATACTATACATTGTCATATAGGGCTCTAGATACTATACATTGTCATGTAGTGCTCTAGATACTATACATTGTCATGTAATGCTCTAGATACTATACATTGTCATATAGGGCTCTAGATACTGTACATTGTCATATAGTGCTCTAGATACTATACATTGTCATATAGTGCTCTACATACTATACATTGTCATGTAGTGCTCTAGATACTATACATTGTTATATAGTGCTCTAGATACTGTACATTGTCATATAGGGCTCTAGATACTGTACATTGTCATATAGGGCTCTAGATACTTTACATTGTCATATAGTGCTCTAAATACTATACATCGTCATGTAATGCTCTAGATACTATACATTGTCATATAGGGCTCTAGATACTGTACATTGTCATATAGTGCTCTAGATACTATACATTGTCATATAGGGCTCTAGATACTATACATTGTCATATAGTGCTCTAGATACTGTACATTGTCATATAGGGCTCTAGATACTATACATTATCATATAGTGCTCTAGATACTATACATTGTCATATAGTGCTCTAGATACTGTACATTGTCATATAGGGCTCTAGATACTATACATTGTCATATAGGGCTCTAGATACTATACATTGTCATGTAGTGCTCTAGATACTATACATTGCCATGTAATGCTCTAGATATTATACATTGTCATATAGGGCTCTAGATACTGTACATTGTCATATAGTGCTCTAGATACTATACATTGTCATATAGTGCTCTAGATACTATACGTTGTCATGTAGTGCTCTAGATACTATACATTGTCATATAGGGCTCTAGATACTGTACATTGTCATATAGTGCTCTAGATACTGTATATTGTCATATAGGGCTCTAGATACTGTACATTGTCATATAGTGCTCTAGATACTTTACATTGTCATATAGTGCTCTAGATACTGTACATTGTCATATAGGGCTCTAGATACTGTACATTGTCATATAGTGCTCTAGATACTATACATTATCATATAGTGCTCTAGATATTGTACATTGTCATATACAGGGAGTGCAGAATTATTAGGCAAGTTGTATTTTTGAGGATTAATTTTATTATTGAACAACAACCATGTTCTCAATGAACCCCAAAAACTCATTAATATCAAAGCTGAATAGTTTTGGAAGTAGTTTTTAGTTTGTTTTTAGTTATAGCTATTTTAGGGGGATATCTGTGTGTGCAGGTGACTATTACTGTGCATAATTATTAGGCAACTTAACAAAAAACAAATATATACCCATTTCAATTATTTATTTTTACCAGTGAAACCAATATAACATCTCAACATTCACAAATATACATTTCTGACATTCAAAAACAAAACAAAAACAAATCAGTGACCAATATAGCCACCTTTCTTTGCAAGGACACTCAAAAGCCTGCCATCCATGGATTCTGTCAGTGTTTTGATCTGTTCACCATCAACATTGCGTGCAGCAGCAACCACAGCCTCCCAGACACTGTTCAGAGAGGTGTACTGTTTTCCTTCCTTGTAAATCTCACATTTGATGATGGACCACAGGTTCTCAATGGGGTTCAGATCAGTTGAACAAGGAGGCCATGTCATTAGATTTTCTTCTTTTATACCCTTTCTTGCCAGCCACGCTGTGGAGTACTTGGACGCGTGTGATGGAGCATTGTCCTGCATGAAAATCATGTTTTTCTTGAAGGATGCAGACTTCTTCCTGTACCACTGCTTGAAGAAGGTGTTTCCAGAAACTGGCAGTAGGACTGGGAGTTGAGCTTGACTCCATCCTCAACCCGAAAAGGCCCCACAAGCTCATCTTTGATGATACCAGCCCAAACCAGTACTCCACCTCCACCTTGCTGGCGTCTGAGTCGGACTGGAGCTCTCTGCCCTTTACCAATCCAGCCACGGGCCCATCCATCTGGCCCATCAAGACTCACTCTCATTTCATCAGTCCATAAAACCTTAGAAAAATCAGTCTTGAGATATTTCTTGGCCCAGTCTTGACGTTTCAGCTTGTGTGTCTTGTTCAGTGGTGGTCGTCTTTCAGCCTTTCTTACCTTGGCCATGTCTCTGAGTATTGCACACCTTGTGCTTTTGGGCACTCCAGTGATGTTGCAGCTCTGAAATATGGCCAAACTGGTGGCAAGTGGCATCTTGGCAGCTGCACGCTTGACTTTTCTCAGTTCATGGGCAGTTATTTTGCGCCTTGGTTTTTCCACACGCTTCTTGCGACCCTGTTGACTATTTTGAATGAAACGCTTGATTGTTCGATGATCACGCTTCAGAAGCTTTGCAATTTTAAGAGTGCTGCATCCCTCTGCAAGATATCTCACTATTTTTTACTTTTCTGAGCCTGTCAAGTCCTTCTTTTGACCCATTTTGCCAAAGGAAAGGAAGTTGCCTAATAATTATGCACACCTGATATAGGGTGTTGATGTCATTAGACCACACCCCTTCTCATTACAGAGATGCACATCACCTAATATGCTTAATTGGTAGTAGGCTTTCGAGCCTGTACAGCTTGGAGTAAGACAACATGCATAAAGAGGATGATGTGGTCAAAATACTCATTTGCCTAATAATTCTGCACTCCCTGTAGTGCTCTAGATACTATACATTATCATATAGTGCTCTAGATACTGTACATTGTCATATAGGGCTCTAGATAATATACATTGTCATATAGGGCTCTAGATACTATACATTGTCATATAGGGCTCTAGATACTATACATTGTCATATAGTGCTCTAGATACTATACAGTGTCATATAGTGCTCTAGAGACTATACATTGTCATATAGTGCTCTAGATGCTATAATGAGTGCTCTAGATACTATACATTGTCATATAGTGCTGTGGATACTATACATTGTCCCATAGTGCTGTAGATACTATACATTGTCATATAGTGCTCTAGATGCTATACATTGTCACATAGTGCTGTAGATACTATACATTGTCATCTAGTGCTTTAGATACTATGCATTGTCACATAGTGCTCTAGATACTATACATTGTCATGTAGTGCTCTAGATGTTATACATTATCATATAGTGCTCTAGATACTATACATTGTCATGTAGTGCTCTAGATCAGCGGTCGCCAACCAGTGGTCCATGGACCACTGGTGGTCCACAAGAAGATGTTGGTGGTCCTTGACACTATCAAGCAGGAATTAATCTCCTCTGATCACCCCCGTTGCGCTGCAACTCCCTACAATGCCTGGCTGGACATCAGTGAAAACCGACAGAGGAGTTAAATTACGATCTCCCTATGCACATAGCTAGATTGTATTTTTAACTTTTCCCGCCCGGCGCACTGCTCAGAGGAAGATGCTTCCATTCTAAAGAGGTTGGTAATAGTCTTGGCTTGAAATAGTGGAATTATAGTATATAAAAAAAGAAAATCTTAAAAACAAAAATTCTCTCTTATATTTAATTTATTTTCTTCCCTTTATATGTATGTGTGTGTGTGTATATATATATATATATATATATATATATATATATATATACACGTTGTAAAAAAAGTGTATCCAATGCTTGTCCACGGTAAGGAATAAAGTCACTCATGATCCAGAAGTAAAAATAGTAAAAAAACAAATCTTTATTGCAAATACTCCAAGGGATAAAACATGTATAAAGCGATCTCAACAAAGAGAACAGTTAGTAAAGTCTGACCGGTTTCGGCACAGCATGGCCGTAGTCATAGACACATGCATTTAAACATATATATTTTCTTCCATTAACACTGCATGTCGCGAAGGTGACAGCCTCCCTTAGCACACAGAAAAGTCCTGAACTTTGCTTTGCCGGGCAATTCATGTTGCTCATTTTTTGATATATATACACTGTGTATATATATATATATATATATATATATATATATATATATACACTGTATACGCATACATACATACATACACACACACATTATAGAGGTTTGTACCTTTTAAAAAATAAAATCATGTTAGTGGTCCACGGGATTCAAAATTGTGAGTTTAGTGGTCCCTGAGGTCCGAAAGGTTGGTGACCCCTGCTCTAGATACTATACATTGTCATATAGGGCTCTAGATACTGTACATTGTCATATAGTGCTCTAGATACTATACATTATCATATAGTGCTCTAAATACTAAACATTGTCATGTAGTGCTCTAGATACTATACATTGTCATATAGGGCTCTAGATACTGTACGTTGTCATATAGTGCTCTAGATACTATACATTGTCATATAGTGTTCTAGATACTGTATATTGTCATATAGGGCTCTAGATACTATACATTATCATATAGTGCTCTAGATACTATACATTATCATATAGTGCTCTAGATACTATACATTGTCATATAGTGCTCTAGATACTGTACATTGTCATATAGGGCTCTAGATACTATACATTGTCATATAGTGCTCTAGATACTGTACATTGTCATATAGGGCTCTAGATACTATACATTGTCATATAGGGCTCTAAATACTATACATTGTCATGTAGTGCTCTAGATACTATACATTGTCATATAGTGCTCTAGATACTATACATTGTCATATAGTGCTCTAGATACTATACATTGTCATATAGTGCTCTAGATACTGTACATTGTCATATAGGGCTCTAGATACTATACATTGTCATATAGGGCTCTAGATACTGTACGTTGTCATATAGTGCTCTAGATACTATACATTGTCATATAGTGTTCTAGATACTGTATATTGTCATATAGGGCTCTAGATACTATACATTATCATATAGTGCTCTAGATACTATACATTATCATATAGTGCTCTAGATACTATACATTGTCATATAGTGCTCTAGATACTGTACATTGTCATATAGGGCTCTAGATACTATACATTGTCATATAGTGCTCTAGATACTGTACATTGTCATATAGGGCTCTAGATACTATACATTGTCATATAGGGCTCTAAATACTATACATTGTCATGTAGTGCTCTAGATACTATACATTGTCATATAGTGCTCTAGATACTATACATTGTCATATAGTGCTCTAGATACTATACATTGTCATATAGTGCTCTAGATACTGTACATTGTCATATAGGGCTCTAGATACTATACATTGTCATATAGGGCTCTAGATACTATACATTGTCATATAGTGTTCTAGATACTATACAGTGTCATATAGTGCTCTAGATACTATACATTGTCATCTAGTGCTTTAGATACTATACATTGTCATGTAGTGCTCTAGATACTGTACATTGTCATATAGTGCTCTAGATACTATACATTGTCATATAGTGCTCTAGATACTATACATTGTCATATAGTGCTCTAGATACTATACAGTGTCATATAGTGCTCTAGACGTTATACATTGTCATATAGTGCTCTAGATACTATACATTGTCACATAGTGCTCTAGATACTATACATTGTCACATAGTGCTCTAGATACTATACATTGTCACATAGTGCTCTAGATACTATACATTGTCATATAGTGCTCTAGATACTATACATTGTCACATAGTGCTCTAGATACTATACATTGTCATATAGTGCTCTAGATACTATACATTGTCATATAGTGCTCTAGATACTATACATTGTCACATAGTGCTCTAGATACTATACAGTGTCATATAGTGCTCTAGATACTATACATTGTCATATAGTGCTCTAGAGACTATACATTGTCATATAGTGCTCTAGATACTGTACATTGTCATATAGTGCTCTAGACGTTATACATTGTCATATAGTGCTCTAGATACTATACAGTGTCATATAGTGCTCTAGATACTGTACATTGTCATATAGGGCTCTAGATACTGTACATTGTCATATAGTGCTCTAGACGTTATACATTGTCATATAGTGCTCTAGATACTATACAGTGTCATATAGTGCTCTAGACGTTATACATTGTCATATAGTGCTCTAGATACTATACATTGTCATATAGTGCTCTAGACGTTATACATTGTCATATAGTGCTCTAGATACTATACAGTGTCATATAGTGCTCTAGATACTGTACATTGTCATATAGTGCTCTAGATACTATACATTGTCATATAGTGCTCTAGATACTATACATTGTCACATAGTGCTCTAGATACTATACATTGTCACATAGTGCTCTAGATACTATACATTGTCACATAGTGCTCTAGATACTATACATTGTCATATAGTGCTCTAGATACTATACATTGTCACATAGTGCTCTAGATACTATACATTGTCATATAGTGCTCTAGATACTATACATTGTCACATAGTGCTCTAGATACTATACAGTGTCATATAGTGCTCTAGATACTATACATTGTCATATAGTGCTCTAGATACTATACATTGTCATATAGTGCTCTAGATTCATGCACACTACTGAGGTTTTCTGCAGGTTTTACTGATTCTATCTATATCTTTAACCTCTGCAGAAGTAACATCCCACTGGGGACTGCATGCATTGTAGCTTGTGAGCAATATACAGCCAGTCAGCCAATTAGGAGCAGCAGTCATACATAGCTGCCAATCACCAACCATGTTCTGTACAGGAACTGTAATGCTTGCAACTGCCAAACAAGAGTTTACCCGTGTATTTAACACCTTTTGCAAAAGTTAGGCACACAGTAAGCTGGTGTCAGAATATCAGAACTTATATACATTAATGACTTGGAACTTGTCATTTTTCGCATTAGGAATGTCCCTTTAAATATTCCCTTATATATTCATAAGGTTGTCATCAGGAATGTTGACCACAACAGTAATATTGTAACTGCTAATATATTGTAGGTGACTTTGCCGATGTGAGGCAAACTCCTACTAATCATTTTGATGCCAGATGAGCTGTCTTTGTCATCTAACTAATAAACCACATCGATAGCCTTGACCTAACCTGAGATGGTTCAACATGGCTGTGAGATCTCAGCAAGTGCAGCATCTCAAATGTAATACTGCAGCCAGAAAGCAATGAAAACAGAAGGGTCTGAACCATAATTACAAATTATATAAGATTTCTAATCAGAAGCTTCATTATACTTTTCATTTAACATTCAGCACCATGAGCAATGGGATCTGCTGTGTTTGGTGCTTCCTAGTTACACTTGGTTCCACAGGGAAATCCTAAAGGTTGTCCAGGTAACCTGGCATGAGCCAAATGTGTTCCCAAGAAGCACTAAACAGTGGCATTATCATGAAAGCCTTACTTCATGGAATACAATTAGGTGCCTGCTGGGAAATGCTCCAAATCATTCCTGTTTGTGCTGGTTTTGTATCAGAGAAGATATATATGGCTTATTTAAGCCGCCTATATACACCTGATTAAATATTTTATTTTTGTTTTATGTTCCTTTAATACCTATGGAATAGCCTCTCACTTGAGGTGATTAGGACAAGACACAATGTGTATTCAAAAATCAGCTTTGAAAAAAAAAAAGACTTTGAAAAGCACATTCCTTTGAGTGTACATCATTAATCTTGGTGTTTTATACCACAATATATATGTGAAAAGGTTGTACACCTGTGGCATATGAACTCTGTAATACCAAGTTAACAGCATAAGAAGTTCTACATTTTATTACACAAATACTGACATGAAATTATTTACATTCTCTAAATGTAAACGGATCAAACTGAAACTAATATGTAAAAAATGACTAGTGCTTGGATAAATAAAACTTTAATGACTCGTGATAAGTGACCGTCCCCGAGTCTTGTGGAACATCTGATCCAAGTATTTAAATTCTCAAATTATTTTTTGTGTCTTTGTCCTCTATCAGATTTCATGGACTAAATAGAAAGATGTGCCACATTAGGTAATATCTTACACAACTGAACGAAAACACCCAAGCCTCCAGTTCATGGTTAACTAGTGTAGGTATGTACTAATGTGGGCATAGAAAATGCAAACCCTGTGAACATGTTAGGATGACTAAAACTTTCTCCTCTTTCGTTACAGGGGAGTCGTTTGATATTAAACACAGTGGGAATTGCACTAATACATATGTCATTTATTTGATAAACTGTACCAAATGTAGACTCCAATATGTGGGACTTACGACACAGGACGTAAATTCCTGTATGAGAGAACATTTCTCTACGATTAGTACAGGTAGATCATCTACTCCCCTAGTACAACACTTTGCCTTATTTCTGAATACATTTAGTTGGTGTATTATTGAGAAAGTATGCAGACCTAAACAAGGTGGGGACCTTGATCAGTTGCTGGCTAAGAGGGAGGCCTTCTGGATCTTTAGGTTAAAAAACAGAATTCCAGAGGGTCTCAACTTTAGATATGCCCTCACAAATTATTGGGAATAACGAATTATCACATCATAGCTCTGCTGTCCCCCTTCCTTCTTTCTTCTCTTCCCCCATGTATATGGGTGTCTGTTAAATTCTGTTTTGAATATCTCAAGCCATTTTTTTTTTTTAACATCCCTGGATAGGGATCTGATTAGGTAGTTCACGTGTATTCGATAAGTTATCCCAGTTATAGTGATCTGACATTTATGGACATAGTTTCTGTCCTCCTATGTATTAGGGTGTTGTGATGATTTATGTGACTTTTTTTACTAGTGACACCGATCACATATTTTCTCTTGTCATGCTTTGGTCCTTATTGGATCGATGATAATATCATTCACATATCTACCACAATATTGCAATTATAAACTTTTCTATGTGTCATTCCTTGTACATATATGTATGTATATATATATATATATATATATATATATATTGTATTGTGATTTCATGTATGATTAACGTGACCTGCTGTATCTAGAAATATCAATTTATTTGCATGTACATTGCCGGTTATACCTTACAACTAAATCAAATGTTTATTGCTAGCGCTTTAATCAATTCCTTATTTGTTGATCCCAAGGTATATATATTTCAGGATATTTAGGCCTGTGTTTAACTTAATTTTGTGTAAACTATATTGTATTATACTTGTATCTAATATGCCTCTATCCTTGTTGCTTTCTTTCCATTCCCAGCTCTCTTTCATTGGTTAAATTGCTCTAGCGGTTGGCTATTATGTTTACAACCTATCAGGTTTTTGATATGAGGATATGGGCGTTGCGGTTCTAACCAATAGGGTTAGTTTTAATCCTTTTTAAAGGTGTGTTGTAGGTAACCAGGTATGACTATGAGTACAATTTTCTCCCAAAACGCGTAATCCTGTTTTGCTACGCTATATCCTTTTGTGTCAAGTGTATGCTGTGTTGTTCTCCGGATTTTAAATTGAATATCCAATAAAGTTGTTACCTTTTATCAGCTGGATATCACCTCTTCTTTTGGCTAAATAGAAGGATGTCAGAAATTTAATTAAATGTAAAAATGCAATTTATTTAATCGGATTGATACATTTGTGTGGACACAAAAAAAGTAAATTTTCAGAGTTGTAGAAATCGTTAGAGTTATTGATTCAACAAAGTTTCTTCTGGCTCTATAAAGGAATATGGAAGGCAATATTAAGACATTATGATACTGAGAGACCGTTCAATTTTTTCCCTATCTTTTATTAACCTTGGTTAAAACAAAGGGGTCCATTTATTAAGCAGCGGATGCTGCTTCGGAGCCCCATCGTTTAAGGTCCACCTGAAACGGAAGTTAAGAAACTGACCGCTGCTCCTTAACTTCCCCGCCACATTTTTGGTGGCAAACTCGCATGTGATTGGCTGTGCATGGACAGGGAGCGGGGTTGCACATGAGCGCACAGGAGCGCTCGTGTGCAATGGTAAATGCGGGCAGAGTATTGCTGTCTGCCAGAGGAGAAGTCGGACGGACAGAGGCGAATATGTACACCCCTCTCCGCCACGTGATAATAAATGGAGCCCTATATGGCAGCAATATTCGCAACCATGTTATATTTGACAATAGAAGTACATTTTTTTTAATTTGACACACTATTTGAGTCATGAAACTCATAAGTTTTAGTTCTAAATCTGTCACTTAACTGGCTCCTACGTTTTGTGCTGTGCCCCCCTCTCTGCTAACTTTGACACTACAAATTCATTCACTGCTTATTCTTTATAGTCAGTAGTCTGTCTGTTATGCAGTGATGGCAAGTTGAGAATTTAGAATAAATAATCAGAAACTTTAAATATTTTATTAAACTATTATGTTTGCAAACTACTGCTAATATTTACTAAAAGTGATTTTACATTTAAAATATATGAAATACACATTTTAATATAGAATTTGTCATTTATCCTATTTCATTAAAGCCTGTATTTAAAAGGGAAAAAATCTTCTATCCAGAACTTAAATTAAAAAAAAATAAAAAAAACTCTTAATGCTCTTAAAGGTGAAGCACATCAGAAACTTACATTCTTCTCTAAAAAAAAAAAAAGAATAATTGGGGAATTTACAGGTTTTACATTTATTTACATTACTATATAAAAACACCCATCTGCTCTTTCAATGGTTTCTGTACAGGGATGAATATACTATGAAGGAAAGAAAATATCAGTAATAATTACTATTGATCAATACAAACGGCTCTTCAATTTTTACATCCTCAAGAAATCAACATGACATTTTTATTTTCTGGTGTCCAAACATTATTTATGTTGGAAGTTTGAAAGTAAAATACTAATCCACTGATTGAGTTTGCTTCACTTATTACAAGGTTCTGTTACCCTGGGGGTTAGGGGTGGGCTTGTACTTCACTGTCTTTCAGGTGGGGCAGGATGCAATAAAGGAGAAGAAATGTTGTTTTAATTTGTCTTCAATCAACCTGGAGGCAGAACAGACCTTTATCTACTTCTTCCACTCATCTTACAGGAACATCCAATTCATTCATTTGTCATTAAAGCACAGTGCTAAGCTGTTTTGGTTCTGCTTGAATATCTAGCATTGAAACAGAATTAGCTTCTGTTAAAGGTAACACACAATGTGAAACCCCAAATTAAATGTACAATACAGAACAATCTTACAATAAAAAGAAAGAAAATGATCAGATACAAACATACTTCAAATGACCATAAATTAAATACAGTACAATCAAACCAGAAACATGTTTTCCCTTTTTTGCTAATCCTATGAATAACCACAATGAAGCTGCTTGCATCTTTTAGACTAGTAAAGAGAAAGAAAGAAAAAAGAAAAACAGAGACAGTTTCTCTATCAAACTAAAAAAAAAAACAACTAGATCAAAATCTAGAAAGTGAGAGGAGAAAAAATGTATGCATAGATAGATAGTGCAATACTATTTGTGCAGTATTTCTTGTAAAATATTCCTTGTGATAGAAAAAAATATAGAGACAGTAAGGGGCCGATTTAACATACCCCAAATGGTGCCTAATGCACCTGTTTCTGCCAGAGTTAAGAAGCATTGTTCTTAAGACCGCTGCACCTTAACTTGTCCGCTGCCTCTGAGGCTGCGGAGATCAATCCGCCCGATTGAATACGATCGGTTGGTTGACACCCCCTGCTAGCGGCCGATTGTCTGCAAATCTGCAGGGGGCGGCATTGCACAAGCAGTTCACCAGTGTATGTCCACCCGGAGTATGATAAATCTACCCCAATATCTCTAATTGTTGTATATGACAAAATGTTTCTTTCATTATTCAGATAGAGCAGCAATATTAAACAACTTTCTAATTGACTTCTATTATCAAATTTTCTTCGTTCTATTGGTATATTTTTTAGAACAGCAGTAACAGAAGTTCAGGATCAGTATATAGCAGAAGTTTTGCAAGAATGTTATCTATTTGCAAGAGCACGAGACGGCTGCCCTTTTTCCTGCCATTTAATGCTCCAGAAACCTAGGTATCGCTCAAAAACAATATCATGGGAACTAAGCAAATGTGATAATAAAAGTAAATTGGAAACTTTTTTAAAAATTGTATGATCTGTCTGAATCACTCAAAAAAACAATTTGGGTTTCACATCCCTTTAAAGGGACATGAAGTTTATATAAATAGTTTTTATAAATTATAAAAAAAAAACAAATAAGAAAATAAGTTGTGGGTTATGCGTAACTTCAGTAACCTGACATTAGTCCCTGTGAGTGTAGATGACAATAGTCTTATTGTAATGGCAGAAAGAAGACAAGAGGCGCCTCATAGGGTGAGTATGACTAGACAATGGGTAACACTTTGCATGAAGACAAGTGGCAACTCACATTTAGAAGAGCACTACATGTAGTGCACGTGTCACAAACTGGAGCACACCAGTCCCTCTAGCGAGACAAACCCAGGCACAGCAGCGGTCAGATGGAAACAGCAGCAAACAGCAAGCCGACACAATGATGTTGATATCCTCCAAAACTCATTCTGAATATGAACGTCTTAATCTGGAGATGTGTCCGAGGTGGGTAGTGAAAACTACCGGATCCTGTCTGCCCAACAATGCTAAATGCCAACAGTATATGCTGGCGGCATTTAACATTGCACAAAAATTTCTGGTGAAATGCTTGTGTAATGCCGCCCCCTGCACATCGCTAGCAGGGGGTGTCAATCATCCCGAACGTATCTGATTGGGATAATTGCTGTCCGTCACCTGAGAGGTGGCAGACAAGTTAAGGGACTGCTGCTTCTTAACTTATGTTTTGCGAAACAGCTACATTTGCAGCGTGATAAATTGGCCCCATTGTATAATTTAAAATAAACTTTCAAATGTACGTCTTTCTCTTGGTTGAAACCTGGCTCCTTTGCATAAGAGAATTCTGATATAGGCTCAAGAGCGTGTCCGTGAATTAAACATTATCTGTATAAATTTGCTACAAAAAAATGCAGTCGCTGCTGCTATATAGTGATCAAGACACTCACAAGCTCCTGGGTCAACCTGAATGTTGTGTTCAATCTTTATTTCGGGCTTTAAACAAACACATCACTGTAGCTTGAATCCTTTACTAATAAAGAATTGACAATGTGTATGTGCCACTTCTTTTCATATATATAAATGATAGAGTCTTAGGCAGCCTATACAAGTTTAGCTGATGATCAGGGTCATTTAAGTGTTTACATACTTTACTGGAGTGCTGGTGGCAATACTGGACATTGCACGTCAATGCTGCAATATGTATGCTATGTTGTACTGCCTAAATTATCTTATTTGAAGGCTATATCTAGAAATTTCTATTTAAATTTATTTTTGTTTGACTCCCATAAGTGCTAGCAACCCCCCCCCCCCCCCCCACACACACACACACACATAAACGCACACGTACACACATAAACATACACACACACATGCCCACATAAAAATACACACACACACATAAACATACACATACACACATAAACATACACACACACATGCCCACATAAAAATACACACACACACATAAACGCACACGTACACACATAAACGCACACGTACACACATAAACATACACACACACATGCCCACATAAAAATACACACACATAAACGCACACGTACACACATAAACATACACACACACATGCCCACATAAAAATACACACACACATAAACGCACACATAAACATACACACGTACACACATAAACATACACACGTACACACATAAACATACACACACATATACTCACACACATACATACATACACACGCACACACTACAATCACCCATACCCCAAGGCAGTTTTGTCATGATAACTTCAGTGTGCAGTATGGCATCTGATCAGTCACACTAAGTACAAAGCACACTCCAGCTCACATGCTTGGGAAGCCTTATTAATGTGAATGACAGATCATGCATGAGATATATAGCACCCTGAGAACTGGCACAAAAGTAAAGTGAATCAAACTCTTGTATCTAATGAAAAAATGTATGAATTTAAACATTGTGTGAGATTGTACTCTGCTCTTTGTCAATAGGGCAGGTGGTATGGTGTCTTAATAGCTGTACCACTCACTGATGTTATCATAAATAACGGCCTCTGTATGAGTTGGTGAGCACTCAGGATTAACACAAATGTTTTAGATGGCAATTTGTGGGCATGGCGTTCCACTGAGAGCATAGAGACAATGTAGTATTTGCAAGACACAAAACTCTGTTGTTTAATGTCCTTTTAAATCTCAATTTTCCTCTTGTTTACCTCATTCCTTGTCCTGAGTACTGTACATGGCAATGAGCAAACAGACTGACTAATAAACTTATAGTTATTGAAACATCTGAAAACATTTTCTGGTAGCCGGCACCTAGAGCTGCCACTGTCTCAATGAGACCCCAGTCATACAAAGCTTAATATTTGGTGAATTTTAGGGGAAAAAGTGAGAGGAATGCTGGAGTTTTAACTTATGGCAGAATCCTTAAGAAAAATTCTTTAAAAGAGCGGGCCAGGCTGCTTGGTGTCTAACCCAAAAGCAGAAGGCTCTACAGGGGGATGCAATGACACCCCAATCTGTTCTCTTACTCCCCCTTTTTAAAAACAAGTATATCTGCCCAGCAACAATATTATGTAATGAGAAGATTGCAGGCTCTGCATCCTGCAATGATGGGAGAAAACTGATGTTGGACAGCGGCAGAGGAACTTATTCCAGCTTCTATATTTAAAAAGGGACCTTTATTACTTAATATCAGGGTCCAAGAGAAAAAGACAATGGCAAAACACAGTTTTGACAACAGCAGTGTCAGTGCACGATAATGAGGTAGGGATGCTATCTGTAGCATGAGGACACAGTGATGTAGATGCTGGCTGCAGATTTCCTGTATGTAATTATATATGTTTGCCCCAAAAATGTACTGTCCACCACTGGACCACTTTCTGGAGCTAGGGTTGGCTGCTATGAACAGAGTTCTTAGATTTATAAAATTAATAACAAATGGAGAATAGTCTGAGGGGCCGATTTATCAAAGCTTCAACTGATAATACGATGGAATCCGCTTGAATCTTGCGTCATATTTTACGCAAATTGAATCCGCCGTTATTAACAAAGCATCAACATCGTCAAATGTTGGAATGTGTGACGTAATGTACACTCCCATGATCTCAATCCGAAGCAGATTGATGCTTGCATCATTCCAGATGTTTCGAATTCACATTCGACTCTATTTGACCCTCTTCCCAATTTATCAAACATTCAACAGGTACGTTTGCGTCTAATCTGCCGCAGCGTACCTATCGATCAAACCGCCGCCCTTGAGGCCGCGAATGCCATAGAAATCAATGGGAGTCTGAAAACCCAGAAAGGTTATGTTAGACGCTGCAAGAGAATGAAGCTTATTACATATTTATGTAAATTAGAAAGTTGATTACAATTGTATAGTCTTTCTAAATCACACAGACAACAAAGATGCATGTTTAGTATCTAAATAATATGTTAAATAATAATATTATAATCACATGTAATTTCAAGGGACAGATTCATTGCAAAAGTAGTTTTAATGACAGATAATGTCTGTCTGGCAGCAGGACTAATAGATGTAGGGATAAAAATGAAATAAATACATTACATACTATAGCTAACTTCCTTTTTTTGATCAATCTAATTTCACCATGTTTAACGCATGTAATACAAGTCCCGCTGTATTTTGAACCAAATTTGACGCAATACTTCGCACCAAATTGTACGCAATACTCGAACTTCTAAACAACCCACAAACTAGTGACATTTTCTACCACTTTGATTGGGAAATGCATAATCACATGATTTATGACATCAGCCAATCTGATTTAAATATACATTATATACTATTACTAACTAATCAAATTGCTCAATATTTGTGTCATTGATCACTCATCAGAACTTGTAAGTGCCATTTGTTACATTGTGTATTATACTTTGAAAGTATGTATATGTGAAATTAGTATTAAAGTTAAACATTGATGATGACACTAGGACACACAGTGTAATATTTTTTACAATGATTTTAAAAATCGATTGATGTTTGATTCAATATAATCTTAAAATGAAAGCTCAATCGGATAGTCCACCTAACATTAAACTGTCATGAATCAGATACAGCAGAAATGAAAATTACCTCTTTACTGATCTTTTAAGTTTTTTGTTCTTCCTTCTCTTGAATTTCATTTTCATTAAGAAATTAAATCTTATATGCCAGCCCATTTTATAACACCTGTGTAGGGGTGGTGTTTAAAACTAGACTGTAATCAGGAAGGGTTACACAGGTGCAGAGAGAAAACTGGCCCAGTTCTTAAAATATCCATTGATTGCAATTAAATACATATGATACCCTGATTACATGTTATATTCGCATATTATTTTTGCTCAGAATAATAATATATTTACACCATATACATATAATGGTATAAATAAACACACAGATATGAAAGACAACATTGTTTAGAACAAAATACAATTTAGGGACATGGGTGGAAAAGATTTCTAACATAACACACACATATATATATATATATATATATATATATATATATATATATATATATATATATATATAAAAGTATGTGCAAAGATATATGTACAAATTCTAGCATTAATAATCATTTAAAGAAAAAGAAAAAAACATGAGATAGTCATATCATAATTTCTAGAAATACAAATACACATTAATTTTTGTGAAAATATCATATATCAGATTTTTTGTATAACAAATAAATAAAACAATGAGATATTATTGTTTGTTCAGGTATACATCTAGCTATTTGTTGGACATTAACAGATGAAAAATAAAAGATTAGCTTTAGAGAAATGTGCTTGTTCATGGACAGTAATGATATGGTATAAATAAAGTTGTAAAAAACAGAATATCTGCTTCAATCGATGACTCTTATTTATCAACAGTCCGATGGTCATCGCTCCGTACTTGATGCGTGTGTTTTTGACCGACTTTTTAATAAATAAGGGCATCGTATGTGGATTTGCGGCAGCGATGTCTGGCGAGCGTATTGACTCCAGCGAATGCACCAAGATTGAAGCTTTGATAAATCGACCCCTGAGACATCACGTTAAGGCCATATGGGTGCAGAAAGGTAGAAAAGCTATAGGTGAGAGTAGTATAGGTTGCCATGGTAACTGAGAGGCGTAAGTTATTAGCCATGTGCTGCCTTATGCATAAGGAAATCTGCGGCTCCCTCAAATCTACACCCCACAAACTTACGCTCATATATGTTTCCTATATTTGTCACAACCAGAGGTCAGGGAACCATGGAGGGGTCATGTACCCCACTAGATAACCAGGTATAATTGATTTGCAATCAATTTAATAAATACAACATTTTGAGAGTATACTGGTGGTAATGCATCATGCCATACAACATCCTCTCAGTTTGTTTATGTCCTTTAAGCCCCTGCTACCCTAGGCTCATGCCAGGCCTAGCTGAACAAGGCCAAACTATGCCCCTGATATAACCTGAGATAAACTGGGTTGGTTGTAATCTTTCTAGTATGGTGATAAGTTAGCTTTGTCAGCTAAATATAATAAGAGTTTGAGAAGATGATTGGAAATTAGAAGGTTATAACATTATTTAGAATATTGATACTAATATCAATTATTTGTAAAGCACTGCCAGGCTCTGTGGTGCTGGGTACCTGACTAGCGATAGCTCAGTGACACTGCAGTAAAAAAAGAAATAAAAATACATAAAACAGATTAAATAAAACAAATTATACAAAAATAGGTCCCTGTTCTGAAGAGTTTACAATCTACAGTCTCATGTTCGGTCACTACAATCTGCTGTGTAAATGATTCAATACTTTTTTTCCCTTTAAAGCCATTACTGAGAAGCACTTGTGTGAGCCGAAGGGTCATAAACTAATAGGACTCACATTGTGCATTACAGCTGATCCTCCCTTTTATTGTAACCGACCAGAGCACAGGTGTCCTTCCTTACTCATTTTCATTATAGCAGCAAGATCAGGTTTCCCTATAAAACCCCGGGAAGCCAGGAGGTTCAAGGAATGATACGTTGTCATCTGCACTGAGGAATTCTTGTTTGAAGAGCCAGCTATTGATAACATAAATAGTTCTCTGTTTGGTCTGAAGTTTGCAAATCCATCTGGAGAACAATTGTCAAGTTTGATAAGATTTACAGCTTGCTGATTAAAAGATTCTACATGATGCTTGCTCCATCCACTGCGTAGGGGAGTTTTTGACCAAACTGATGGAAACTAAAGCAAAAATTAAAAGCTCCAGTTTGTTAGGGCATGTAATGTTTGTTACAGCCATTTAGCTAATGTCACTCTAGAGGTTCACGGTACTGAAGAGGGTGTGTAACCTAACCAGAGCTTCTTGGGTAAATATCGGGATCTGACCTACCAACAGCAGACAGAAGAGGAACATATTTGATCGACAGTGCAAATGAATGGTCTGCCACACCTAGAACAAATAAAGTAAATTAGCCCAGAGCAAGGGCAAGTCAGAAGGGTCAAAATAAGCAAGTAGTAAAAGGAAATCAGTGCACACAATAGTGCCAGAGGACAAGATGGAGACTAGATAGGTTCAGGCAGAGGTCCAGACTGCAGACCAATTCAGATCAATATGGTCAGACAAGTAGAGTCAGCAGCAGAAAGACTTGAGACGAATCATAACCAAAATACTACATCATGAACCAGTTCACTGGAAGAGCAACAGCCTCTAATGTAACTTAACAAAAGTGATAATAAAACAAACACAGATGCCCACTATAATATAAGTGCCACTGTTTAAATTCCTTAAAACACATACACATAAAGATTTGGCCAAAAGTATTGGCTTGATGTTACTGTGAGCACTCTTATTAATATTATTAAGAAGTGTAAGGCACATGGGACTGTAGCCAACATCCCTGGACGTGGCCGCAAGAGGAAAATTGATCCAAGAATGATGAGAAAGGTTGTTTGAATGTTGGAGAAGAACCAAGGAAAACTTTAAAATGGATCCAAGCTGATTTTGAAGCTCAAGGTGCAACAGTTTCAAGTTGCATCATCCGTCGCTGTCTGAATGAAAATGGGATCATGTTAGAAGACCTAGGAAGACCCCACTTCTGTGAGAGAAACACAAAAAAGTCCAGCTGGAGTTTGCCAAAATGCATGTTTACAGGCCACAGTCCTTCTGGGAGAATGTCCTGTGGACAACGAAACAAAAGTAGAGCTTTTTGGCAAATCACAACAACTCCATGTTTACAGAAGAAAAAAAAATGTTTCAAAGAAAAGTACCCCATCCCTACTGTGAAACACGGAGGAGGCTCAGTGATGTTTTGGGGTTGCTTTGTTGCCTCTGGCACTGGGTGCCTAGAATCTGTGCAGGACACAATGAAATCAGTAGACTATGAATGTATTCTAGAGCAAAATGTACTGCCCAGTGCCAAGCTGTGTCTTGATCACAGGTCATGGGTCCTCCAGCAGCATAATGACCCAAAATATACCTTAAAAAGCACCCAGGAATGGATGTGAGTATGAGAAGTAAATATCAGACCATTCCAAAGTGGCCTTCTGTGTGTCCAGATCTGAACTGCATCGAACATCTGTTGAAAAATCTGAAACTCACAGTTAGGAAAAGGCACTCATTAAACCAGAGAGAACTGGAGCAGTTTGCTCAAGAAGAATGGGCCAAATTCTCAGTCGAAAAGTGTAGAAATCCTGTGCTGCCTTGTTTGCAGTTATTGGGGCCGAATTATCAAGCTCCAAATGGCTCGATGGAAACAGAAGTTATGAAGCAGCGGTCTAAAGACCGCTGCTCCATAACTTGTTCGCCTGCTCTGAGGCCGCGGACAGAAATCAACCCGATCGAATATGATCGGGTTGATTGACACCCCCTGCTAGCGGCCGATTGGCCGCAAATCTGCAGGGGGCGGCATTGCACCAGCAGTTCACAAGAACTGCTGGTGCAATGATAAATGCCGAGAGCGTATGCTGTCAGCATTTATTGATGTGCAGAGGACATGATCCGCTACATCGTATCATATTCGTTCACACTATGATAAATCTACCCCATTGTCTCCAAAGGCCGTGCTATGAAATATTAGTAAGAGACTGACGAGCCCAGAAAGGCCATTTCACGTTGGTCTTTGAATATCGGGCCCTTAGTAATATCACTACACGCTATTTAAAAGGATAAGTGAACAGACTGATCTTCAGCTTGTGATGATCTACCAACCACACAAATTTAGTTGTCACTTATCGTGATTATGTGTTTTTGTGAATAATCAGGAGACGCAGATAATGATTTCATGTTGTTTTGGGAGTTTCAGGGTTATTAATGGAAAAACAGAATTTATGTTTACCTGATAAATTTCTTTCTCCAACGGTGTGTCCGGTCCACGGCGTCATCCTTACTTGTGGGATATTCTCTTCCCCAACAGGAAATGGCAAAGAGCCCAGCAAAGCTGGTCACATGATCCCTCCTAGGCTCCGCCTACCCCAGTCATTCGACCGACGTTAAGGAGGAATATTTGCATAGGAGAAACCATATGGTACCGTGGTGACTGTAGTTAAAGAAAATAAATTATCAGACCTGATTAAAAAACCAGGGCGGGCCGTGGACCGGACACACCGTTGGAGAAAGAAATTTATCAGGTAAACATAAATTCTGTTTTCTCCAACATAGGTGTGTCCGGTCCACGGCGTCATCCTTACTTGTGGGAACCAATACCAAAGCTTTAGGACACGGATGAAGGGAGGGAGCAAATCAGGTCACCTAAATGGAAGGCACCACGGCTTGCAAAACCTTTCTCCCAAAAATAGCCTCAGAAGAAGCAAAAGTATCAAACTTGTAAAATTTGGTAAAAGTGTGCAGTGAAGACCAAGTCGCTGCCCTACATATCTGATCAACAGAAGCCTCGTTCTTGAAGGCCCATGTGGAAGCCACAGCCCTAGTGGAATGAGCTGTGATTCTTTCGGGAGGCTGCCGTCCGGCAGTCTCGTAAGCCAATCTGATGATGCTTTTAATCCAAAAAGAGAGAGAGGTAGAAGTTGCTTTTTGACCTCTCCTTTTACCTGAATAAACAACAAACAAGGAAGATGTTTGTCTAAAATCCTTTGTAGCATCTAAATAGAATTTTAGAGCGCGAACAACATCCAAATTGTGCAACAAACGTTCCTTCTTTGAAACTGGTTTCGGACACAGAGAAGGTACGATAATCTCCTGGTTAATGTTTTTGTTAGAAACAACTTTTGGAAGAAAACCAGGTTTAGTACGTAAAACCACCTTATCTGCATGGAACACCAGATAAGGAGGAGAACACTGCAGAGCAGATAATTCTGAGACTCTTCTAGCAGAAGAAATTGCAACTAAAAACAAAACTTTCCAAGATAATAACTTAATATCAACGGAATGTAAGGGTTCAAACGGAACCCCCTGAAGAACTGAAAGAACTAAATTGAGACTCCAAGGAGGAGTCAAAGGTTTGTAAACAGGCTTGATTCTAACCAGAGCCTGAACAAAGGCTTGAACATCTGGCACAGCTGCCAGCTTTTTGTGAAGTAACACCGACAAGGCAGAAATCTGTCCCTTCAGGGAACTTGCAGATAATCCTTTTTCCAATCCTTCTTGAAGGAAGGATAGAATCCTAGGAATCTTAACCTTGTCCCAAGGGAATCCTTTAGATTCACACCAACAGATATATTTTTTCCAAATTTTGTGGTAAATCTTTCTAGTTACAGGCTTTCTGGCCTGAACAAGAGTATCGATAACAGAATCTGAGAATCCTCGCTTCGATAAAATCAAGCGTTCAATCTCCAAGCAGTCAGCTGGAGTGAAACCAGATTCGGATGTTCGAACGGACCCTGAACAAGAAGGTCTCGTCTCAAAGGTAGCTTCCAAGGTGGAGCCGATGACATATTCACCAGATCTGCATACCAAGTCCTGCGTGGCCACGCAGGAGCTATCAAGATCACCGACGCCCTCTCCTGATTGATCCTGGCTACCAGCCTGGGGATGAGAGGAAATGGCGGGAACACATAAGCTAGTTTGAAGGTCCAAGGTGCTACTAGTGCATCCACTAGAGCCGCCTTGGGATCCCTGGATCTGGCCCCGTAGCAAGGAACTTTGAAGTTCTGACGAGAGGCCATCAGATCCATGTCTGGAATGCCCCACAGGTGAGTGACTTGGGCAAAGATTTCCGGATGGAGTTCCCACTCCCCCGGATGCAATGTCTGACGACTCAGAAAATCCGCTTCCCAATTTTCCACTCCTGGGATGTGGATAGCAGACAGGTGGCAGGAGTGAGACTCCGCCCATAGAATGATTTTGGTCACTTCTTCCATCGCTAGGGAACTCCTTGTTCCCCCCTGATGGTTGATGTACGCAACAGTTGTCATGTTGTCTGATTGAAACCGTATGAACTTGGTCCTCGCTAGCTGAGGCCAGGCCTTGAGAGCATTGAATATCGCTCTCAGTTCCAGAATATTTATCGGTAGAAGAGATTCTTCCCGAGACCAAAGACCCTGAGCTTTCAGGGATCCCCAGACCGCGCCCCAGCCCATCAGACTGGCGTCGGTCGTGACAATGACCCACTCTGGTCTGCGGAATGTCATCCCTTGTGACAGGTTGTCCAGGGACAGCCACCAACGGAGTGAGTCTCTGGTCCTCTGATTTACTTGTATCTTCGGAGACAAGTCTGTATAGTCCCCATTCCACTGACTGAGCATGCACAGTTGTAATGGTCTTAGATGAATGCGCGCAAAAGGAACTATGTCCATTGCCGCTACCATCAACCCGATCACTTCCATGCACTGAGCTATGGAAGGAAGAGGAACGGAATGAAGTATCCGACAAGAGTCTAGAAGTTTTGTTTTTCTGACCTCTGTCAGAAAAATCCTCATTTCTAAGGAGTCTATAATTGTTCCCAAGAAGGGAACCCTTGTTGACGGGGATAGAGAACTCTTTTCCACGTTCACTTTCCATCCGTGAGATCTGAGAAAGGCCAGGACGATGTCCGTGTGAGCCTTTGCTTGAGGAAGGGACGACGCTTGAATCAGAATGTCGTCCAAGTAAGGTACTACCGCAACGCCCCTTGGTCGTAGCACAGCTAGAAGGGACCCTAGTACCTTTGTGAAAATCCTTGGAGCAGTGGCTAATCCGAAAGGAAGCGCCACGAACTGGTAATGTTTGTCCAGGAATGCGAACCTTAGGAACCGATGATGTTCCTTGTGGATAGGAATATGTAGATACGCATCCTTTAAATCCACCGTGGTCATGAATTGACCTTCCTGGATGGAAGGAAGAATAGTTCGAATGGTTTCCATCTTGAACGATGGAACCTTGAGAAACTTGTTTAAGATCTTGAGATCTAAGATTGGTCTGAACGTTCCCTCTTTTTTGGGAACTATGAACAGATTGGAGTAGAACCCCATCCCTTGTTCTCTTAATGGAACTGGATGAATCACTCCCATTTTTAACAGGTCTTCTACACAATGTAAGAACGCCTGTCTTTTTATGTGGTCTGAAGACAACTGAGACCTGTGGAACCTCCCCCTTGGGGGAAGTCCCTTGAATTCCAGAAGATAACCTTGGGAGACTATTTCTAGCGCCCAAGGATCCAGAACATCTCTTGCCCAAGCCTGAGCGAAGAGAGAGAGTCTGCCCCCCACCAGATCCGGTCCCGGATCGGGGGCCAACATTTCATGCTGTCTTGGTAGCAGTGGCAGGTTTCTTGGCCTGCTTTCCCTTGTTCCAGCCTTGCATTGGTCTCCAAGCTGGCTTGGCTTGAGAAGTATTACCCTCTTGCTTAGAGGACGTAGCACTTTGGGCTGGTCCGTTTTTACGAAAGGGACGAAAATTAGGTCTATTTTTTGCCTTGAAAGGCCGATCCTGAGGAAGGGCGTGGCCCTTACCCCCAGTGATATCAGAGATAATCTCTTTCAAGTCAGGGCCAAACAGCGTTTTCCCCTTGAAAGGAATGTTAAGTAGCTTGTTCTTGGAAGACGCATCAGCCGACCAAGATTTCAACCAAAGCGCTCTGCGCGCCACAATAGCAAACCCAGAATTCTTAGCCGCTAACCTAGCCAATTGCAAAGTGGCGTCTAGGGTGAAAGAATTAGCCAATTTGAGAGCATTGATTCTGTCCATAATCTCCTCATAAGGAGGAGAATCACTATCGAGCGTCTTTATCAGCTCATCGAACCAGAAACATGCGGCTGTAGCGACAGGGACAATGCATGAAATTGGTTGTAGAAGGTAACCCTGCTGAACAAACATCTTTTTAAGCAAACCTTCTAATTTTTTATCCATAGGATCTTTGAAAGCACAACTATCCTCTATGGGTATAGTGGTGCGTTTGTTTAAAGTGGAAACCGCTCCCTCGACCTTGGGGACTGTCTGCCATAAGTCCTTTCTGGGGTCGACCATAGGAAACAATTTTTTAAATATGGGGGGAGGGACGAAAGGAATACCGGGCCTTTCCCATTCTTTATTAACAATGTCCGCCACCCGCTTGGGTATAGGAAAAGCTTCTGGGAGCCCCGGCACCTCTAGGAACTTGTCCATTTTACATAGTTTCTCTGGGATGACCAACTTTTCACAATCATCCAGAGTGGATAATACCTCCTTAAGCAGAATGCGGAGATGTTCCAACTTAAATTTAAATGCAATCACATCAGGTTCAGCCTGTTGAGAAATGTTCCCTGAATCAGTAATTTCTCCCTCAGACAAAACCTCCCTGGCCCCATCAGACTGGGTTAGGGGCCCTTCAGAGATATTAATATCAGCGTCGTCATGCTCTTCAGTATCTAAAACAGAGCAGCCACGCTTACGCTGACAAGGGTTCATTTTGGCTAAAATGTTTTTGACAGAATTATCCATTACAGCCGTTAATTGTTGCATAGTAAGGAGTATTGGCGCGCTAGATGTACTAGGGGCCTCCTGAGTGGGCAAGACTCGTGTAGACGAAGGAGGGAATGATGCAGTACCATGCTTACTCCCCTCACTTGAGGAATCATCTTGGGCATCATTGTCATTATCACATAAATCACATTTATTTAAATGAATAGGAATTCTGGCTTCCCCACATTCAGAACACAGTCTATCTGGTAGTTCAGACATGTTAAACAGGCATAAACTTGATAACAAAGTACAAAAACGTTTTAAAATAAAACCGTTACTGTCACTTTAAATTTTAAACTGAACACACTTTATTACTGCAATTGCGAAAAAACATGAAGGAATTGTTCAAAATTCATCAAATTTTCACCACAGTGTCTTAAAGCCTTAAAAGTATTGCACACCAAATTTGGAAGCTTTAACCCTTAAAATAACGGAACCGGAGCCGTTTAAAACTTTAACCCCTTTACAGTCCCTGGTATCTGCTTTGCTGAGACCCAACCAAGCCCAAAGGGGAATACGATACCAAATGACGCCTTCAGAAAGTCTTTTCTAAGTATCAGAGCTCCTCTCACATGCGACTGCATGCCATGCCTCTCAAAAACAAGTGCGCCACACCGGCGCGAAAATGAGGCTCTGCTTAAGCTTTGGGAAAGCCCCTAAGGAATAAGGTGTCTAATACAGTGCCTGCCGATATTATTATATCAAAAATACCCAGATAAAATGATTCCTCAAGGCTAAATATGTGTTAATAATGAATCGATTTAGCCCAGAAACAGTCTACAGTCTTAAAAAGCCCTTGTGAAGCCCTTATTTATGATCGTAATAAACATGGCTTACCGGATCCCATAGGGAAAATGACAGCTTCCAGCATTACATCGTCTTGTTAGAATGTGTCATACCTCAAGCAGCAAGAGACTGCACACTGTTCCCCCAACTGAAGTTAATTGCTCTCAACAGTCCTGTGTGGAACAGCCATGGATTTTAGTTACGGTTGCTAAAATCATTTTCCTCATACAAACAGAAATCTTCATCTCTTTTCTGTTTCTGAGTAAATAGTACATACCAGCACTATTTCAAAATAACAAACTCTTGATTGAATAATAAAAACTACAGTTAAACACTAAAAAACTCTAAGCCATCTCCGTGGAGATGTTGCCTGTACAACGGCAAAGAGAATGACTGGGGTAGGCGGAGCCTAGGAGGGATCATGTGACCAGCTTTGCTGGGCTCTTTGCCATTTCCTGTTGGGGAAGAGAATATCCCACAAGTAAGGATGACGCCGTGGACCGGACACACCTATGTTGGAGAAAAGGCATTTTAGGATTGTGATCACTGGAAAATAAACTGGCAATACCAGATGATTTCATGATAAACATCTTGTCATTTTTACTTAAGAATATCCACTTAATAATCTAAAATAAGTATTTAAAGGACAGTAAAGTCAAAATCAAACTTTCATAATTCAGATACAGTATCTCATTTTAGACAACTTGCCAATTTACTTCTATTATCAAATGTGCTTTGTTCTTGTGGTATCCTTTGTTGAAAGTACAACAATGCACTACTGAGAGCTTGCCGAACGCATCACATGGGACAATGACAAGAGGCATATGTGTGGAGCCACCAATCGCCAGCTAGCTATCTGGGTTTACTTTTCAACAAAGGACATCAGAGGAACAAATACATTTGTATAAGAAAGGTAAATTGGAAAGATATTAAAAATCTACCCAAATCATATAACTTTAATTTTGAATTTACTGTCCCTTTAATGAAACTGCCATTATACATATATATTCAGCAAGGGATATACAAAGAGTCAAATGACCACAAGTTTGAAAGAGGAGAATAGCTTTTTTCAAATGAGGGGTTATAGGATCTGAGTTTCTGAGAGGCTGTGTTATAGACTTTTATAAGTATTAATAACTTGGAATTAAAGGATATGAAACAAAAAAAATCCTTTCATAATTCAGTGCTTACAATTTTTAAAAAAATCCTAATTGTTTCTATTATCAAATACAATTCATTCTCTTGGTGTTTTTGTTGAAGTAACAGGAATGCACTATTGGGAGCTAGCTGAACACATCTGGTGAGCCAATGACTAGAGGCATATGTCTGCAGCCACCAATCAGCAGCTAGCTCCTAATAGTGCATTGCTCCTAAGTATACCTAGGTATGTTTTTCAACAAGCAATACCAAGAGAATGAAGCAAATAAGATAATAGAATAGAAACATTGCAAGCTCTGTCTGAATCAGGAAATACAAATGATGGGTTTCATGTCCCTTTAAACAGCTGCTGAGTAAACATGTGAGGTATTTGGGGCAATTTGTCAGCTCTCGCTACCCCCAGGGATGCCTTTGACTTTGGAAAATTCACGCAAATTTGTGTTACCTGCTGATATCCTGAAATAAATAGACTAATATAAATATTTCTCTGCCGTTTTAATCAGAATGTTTACAGAGAAACTGTTACATGTACAGGGTATTTATGATCTTCATCTAATGTTGTTGGTGATAAAGCTGTTTTCCACTTCACAGAGCCCTGGGTAAATTACGTTGTTTCTTTGCAGAACAACCATGAAACCATCATTAGTCAAACACAAGATTGCTTTCTGAAATGTCTAAATCCACCTCAAGTGATACAGGTTATTGTTGTATCAAATACAAATATAACATTTGTTGTACAAGTTCATGGAAAGATTAATGTTTCGTTATTTTTTTTTAATTACTGCAACCTTATCTGACACTAGGGGCCGATTTATTAAGGGCCGAATGGCCCCTGTTTCCCGCCGGAGACCGCTGCTCCTTAACTGGGCCTCTGAGGCTGCGTACATCAATCCGCCCGATCCTATACGATCGGGTTGATTGACACCCCTGCTAGCGGCCTATTGGCCGTGAATTTGCAGGGGGCGGCATTGCACAAGCAGTTCACCAGAACTACTTAATGTAGTGTAGCCGGAAACATAAGTCTTAAGACCTATGCTCCTTAACTCATCCGCCACCTCTGAGGCGGTCGGACAGCAATCATCCTGATCAGATACAATCTGGATGATTGACACCCCCTGCTAGCAGCCGATTGTCCGCGAATGTGCAGGGGGCGGCTTTGCACAAGCATTTCACCAGAAGTGCTTATGCAATGTTAAATGCCGACAGCGTATGCTGTCAGCATTTAGCGATGTCAGGCAGCGGATCATGTCCGCCCGACAGTTAAAAAATCTACCCCTTAGTTATTAAAGAGAAAGGAAACCCCTTGATACTGTAATATAACATGTTTATTTATATATAGAAAAAAACTTGCAATATATATATTTTTTTTTTTTGCTCACTTCTTTTTAACTCTGAAAATTGTGAGATTTTCATTTCTGAGAATTAGAAGTGCACACTACAGAATTCACAAGGCTAAGCCTGCTACAAACATGTCCCTAATTGGCCTCAGCATAGGTGATAATATAAGACAATGTAAAACAATGCAAGTTTTGATAATAAAATGACTGTGGCTTGTCTTCTTCATTAAATAATGTACTATGTTCCTTTAGATTTAATTAGTGCAAGACATTAGAAAAGACTTGCTAGCATAAGGCATTTGGGGAATAATGCTATTATATATTGCTATTTTCCTCTATATCATGAAAATAAAAACCTGATGCCATGAATTATTTACCAACTTCCCTTCCCAGTATTTCTGCCCAGATACAAGACCACTAATCAATGAGCCACAACTTTCATTGTATCCCCAATAAGTGATCCTAGTGGTGAAGTAATCTGCCTTGTATGTGATCCTAGCGGTGAAGTAATCTTCCCTGTATGTGATCCTAGCAAGGAAGTAACCTGCCCTGTATGTGATCCTATTGGTGAAGGAATCTGCCTTGTATGTGATCCTAGTGGTGAAGTAGTCTGCCCTTTATGTGATCCCTAGTAGTGAAGAAATCTGCCCTGTATGTTATCCTAGTGGTGAAATAATCTTCCCTCTATGTGTCCCTAGCTGTGAAGTAATCTTCCCTGTATGTAATCCTAGCAGTGAAGTAATCTGCCCTGTATGTGATCCTATCGGTGAAGTAATCTGCAGTGTATGTGATCCTATTGGTGAAGTAATCTGCTTTATATGCTATCCAGTATGTGATCCTAGTGGTGGAGTAATCTGCCCTGAATGTTATCCTAATGGTGCAGTAATCTCCCCTGTATGTGATTCTATTGGTGAAGTAATCTGCCCTGTATGTGATCCTAATGGTGAAGTAATCTACCCTGTATGTGATCTTAGCATTAAAGTAATCTGCACTGTATGTGATAATATTGGTAAAGAAATCTGCCCTGTATGTGATCCTAGTGATGAAGTAATCTGCCCTGTATATGATCCTAGCAGTTAAATAATCTGCCCAGTATGTGATCCTATCGGTGAAGTAATCTGCAGTGTATGTGATCCTATTGGTGAAGTAATTTGCTTTATATGCTATCCTGTATGTGATCCTAGTGGTGGAGTAATCTACCCTTTAAGTGATCCTGGCAGTGAAGTAATCTGCCCTCAATGTGATCCTAATGGTGCAGTAATCTCCCCTGTATGTGATCCTATTGGTAAAGTAATCTGCCCTGTATGTAATCCTAGTGATGAAGTAATCTGCCCTGTATATGATCCTAGCAGTTAAATAATCTGCCCTGTATGTGATCCTATCGGTGAAGTAATCTGCAGTGTATGTGATCCTATTGGTGAAGTAATTTGCTTTATATGCTATCCTGTATGTGATCATAGTGGTGGAGTAATCTACCCTTTAAGTGATCCTGGCAGTGAGGTAATCTGCCCTCAATGTGATCCTAATGGTGCAGTAATCTCCCCTGTATGTGATCCTATTGGTGAAGTAATCTACCCTGTATGTGATCCTAATGGTGAAGTAATCTGCCCTGTATGTGATCTTGGCATTAAAGTAATCTGCCCTGTATGTGATCCTATTGGTGAAGAAATCTGCCCTGTATGTGATCCTAGTGATGAAGTAATCTGCCCTGTATATGATCCTAGAAGTTAAATAATCTGCCCTGTATGTGATCCTATCGGTGAAGTAATCCGCAGTGTATGTGATCCTATTGGTGAAGTAATTTGCTTTATATGCTATCCTGTATGTGATCCTAGTGGTGGAGTAATCTACCCTTTATGTGATCCTGGCAGTGAAGTAATCTGCCCTGAATGTGATCCTAATGGTGCAGTAATTTCCCTTGTATGTGATCCTATTGGTGAAAAAAATCTGCCCTGTATCGTATGTGATCCTATTGGTGAAGAATTTTGCCCTGTATGTGATCCTAGCAGTGAAATAATCTGCCCTGTATGTGATCCTAGCAGTGAAGTAATAAATAACCAGCCATTTGTAATTTGCCCGTTTACAGCTGCACAATAAATTAGCGCTCCACTTGTAATCTAGCCCTTAATTGGATATTTCGTTTGTACTAACACCTTTTTTAGTTTAATACTGACAATCCCACTACTGTATTGTATCTAATTTATTAAAGTGACTTCCCTGAGCTAAAATGTAATGGATCTTGGAGAACTCTATAATATCTGGCTTGTAATTGGGCAGCATTACTAATATTGTATTGTCACTTTATGCAGACTGCAGCGCGGATCATCTAGCTGAGATGACATTATACATAGCTGCATTTCTATAATACATAGTCATTATTTATATTGTATTTGTTTTCTTTAGTCTGCTTCATATATACCTGTAGTTCTTTTTTACTATTAGCCAGTGTCAGTGTCATTTACAAATAAATAAATATATTATTATTCATTATAATAGTAATAATAATTATATATCTGTATAATCAAATGTAAAATACATTTAAATAGAATATAAAAATGAAACAAATGTTATTTAAATAATTTCAGTTCCAGCTATACGGCCTCATATATGAAGCTGCGAGCTCACGCAAGTGGAACTGAAACGCTAGTTAAAGGGACACTGAACCCAAATCTTTTAGTTCATGATTCAGATAGAGCAGCAATTTTAAACAACTTTCTAATTTACTCCTATTATCAATTTTTCATCATTCTCTTGCTATCTTTATTTGAAAATCATGAATGTAAATCTTAGCAGCCAGCCCATTTTAGGTTCAGCACCATGTATAGCTCTTGCTTATTGGAGGCTTATATTTACCCACCTATAAGCAAGCATAACCCAGGGTCTTAACCAAAAATGGGCCATCTCCTATGCATCACATTCCTGTTTTTTTAAATAAAGAAAGCAAGAGAACGATGATAAATTGATAATAGGAGTAAATTAGAAAGTTGCTTAAAATTGCATGCTGTATCGGAATCATTAAATAAAAAATATGGGTTCAGTGTCCCTTTAACTACCTGCGGTTTTAAGACTGCTTTGTTACTGAACTAAAAGGGACATGGGGCCGATTTACTAAAGTGCGGACGAATATGATACGATCATGTCCGCCGCACATCGATAAAAGCTGACAGCATACCCTGTCGGCATTTATCATTGCACAAGCAGTTCTGGTGAACTGCTTGTGCAATGCCGCTCCCTACAGACTAGCAGAGTGTGTCAATCAGCCCGATCGTATAGGATTGGGCGGATTGAAGACAGCAGCTATAGAGGTAGCGGACAAGTTATGGAGCAGCGGTCTTTAGACCGCTACTTCATAACTACTGCTTCCGGCGAGTCTGAAGGCTCGCACGGAAACAGGGGCATCAAGCTCCATTCGGAGCTTGAAAATTCGGCCCCATATTGTCAGAAAATAAACAGCTGTAAAGCACAATATATTTTAATGACATTTCTCTATTATCTGAAACAGCCAGTCTGCTTATGTATCACAATAAACATGTGCCCTCAGCCTGCATATGATTGGCTGCTGTGCATACAGGTGTATCCATACAGCTCCAAAAGATAGGGGAAGATATATTTTAGAATTCTAGGGATAAACTTTTGACACAATAAATTACTTAAATGTTTTTTCCCAAAGAAATAAACACTTTCTGTACTGCTTTATTTTTTGCTTAATACATTTAAAGGAACATTAACCAACAAAAATGTTTTATCATGCCCATGAAATTGTAACAATTGAGCAAGCTAAACATATTTACGGTAAATTTAATGATATTGAACTGATATGTACATGGACAGTATACACCAATTTGCATATAACTGCATATAATAGAAACTACTATAAAGAAGAATATGCACAGATATAAACATCCAGTATGAAACCTTTTAAAAACTTACTTAGAAGCTCACAGTTTAGCACGGTTGATGAGCTTAGGCTAAGACACCCACTGAAAGGGGATTGGTAAACAAAAAAACACTCCCCCTCCCCTCTCTGCATATGAAAAGACAGATAAAGACATAAACAGGAGCCAGCAGGATTCTGTAAACGTGTATACATCTGGCACTGTGGGGCTTGGTTAGGAGTCTGAAAATCAGCACAATGTTATTAAAAAAAAAAAAAGCAAAACTATACATTGTTACAAAAACACTCCCAGATGGGCTGTATAAGTCATCTACAAAACATTTATGCAAAGAAAACGCTAGTGTACAATGTCCCTTTAAGTACAGGGCCATAAACATTGTAACAAAAAAAAATAGTTTTATCAAGGCAGGGATATTATCAAATGGGTATTCATGAATTATATAATATTTACAATGTTTTTAACAATGTCATACCTGTAGTGCACAAGTTACATGCACGCTTCTCAGTATGCTCTTATAGAAATAAATGAAGTTTAAAAAACTGATACCAAAAGAAAGAGGTGCATTTAATGATATAAGAAACCGGATTTTTTTTTTATTGTACTCTGTATCAGAATCATGACAGTTTAATTTAATTCATGTCCCTTTTATTTTGAGGTGTCAGTCACCTTTTTTAATGAAAACTGATAAAACCACATGCAATATCAGCATGTGGCACTTCCATCTAAGCACGCACTTTTGTACAAACGGGATTTTCTGGCACAATATTGTATTATGCACAGTATCTTTATCGGCTTCTCTAAGCAATTCATTAGCCACAGACGCTGCATTTCCCCCCTCTTGGCTGTGTAGCTTTTTCTGCAGGAGAATCAATTTCACAGCAATTTTTTTGGTGTAAGCTTGGCAGTCGCGTACTTTCTCTCGCGGGCAGCTACGTCTTGTGCTGCAAACACAATAGTTGACATTTTTGCTGCCTGATCGTTTCTGAGTTACAGTAAGGACCATATGCTGCAGTGGTGTCAAGTGTAGTAATATACCATCTGTGCACGGTAAACCCACGGTTTTTGTAGAGTAGCCTTGAATTTGCAATAACCCACAGAAAGCGTAAATATGCGTAACTATGTTCTTCAACACATACAGACATATGTTGATCATGCTGACGTAGACCTCTGCTCTGATCTAGGAATATAATCGTATATAAATATATCATATGACAAGTGCTACTAGTCCAATGGAAATTTTTACTAGCCCTCTTATTTACTCCAAATTTTCACAGACAGAGATAAAATTGTAAAACAAATGTTGAAGGCAGAAGATGGTTTAATAAAAACTTTCTAAGAATGACCTTCCAAAAAAGACAGCAGTAATACTGACCTCTATTACTGAATTATTTATCAGTTATAATGATCTGCTGTTTTTTAAGTACTTATAAAAGCTATATGTGCTACACCTTAAAACATACTCCTGTCCGCTGTTAGATTATAATTATCACAGTTCTGTGTTATCTGGTGTCCAAAGCTACCACCTGTCCCCACTGCAATCAATCATAAATGCCTCTGCCAGGCTCCTGCTGGCTCCTGTTTTTGTTATCTGTCTTTTCATATGCAAGGGAGGGGGTAGTCTCTGATCTTCTTGTTTTCCCAACCCCTTTCACTGTGTGTGCCAGGCAAATTAATCAACAGTGCTAAAATGGGAGCTTCTAAGAAAGTTTTTTAAAAAGTTTTATACTGTATTTTTAGATCAGTATCTGTGCACATTCTTCTTTATAGTAGTGTCTATTACATGCAGTTATATGAAAACTGGTGTATACTGTCCCTTTAAGCAATGTTCAAATTCTGCTGCATCTTTTTGCCAACACCTCCCCTGGTTTCCTTTAGATTCAAGAATAAAATTCAAAATTCTGTCCCTGTCACACAAAGCCCTCGCCAACACTGCACCCTCCTATATCTCTGCCCTTGTTGGCAAATACCCCCCAACCTGACCCCTCCGCTCTGCCCAAGACCCACTTCTTTCCTCATCTCTCATTACTTCCTCACACTTGTGTGCAAAACATTTCTAGATCTGCACCAATCATATGGAACTTCTTGCCTCGCTCAGTCAGACTTTCCTCTAGTCTCAAACTTCTTGTGTTCCTTAAAATCATATCTGTTCAAGGGCCCATGCAACGCTCTACGACTTATGTTTACATCCACCTCAACCTCCCCAAGTACGTCCTTAAGATAATACGCTTGAGAGCCTCTCTAGCTGTAGGTCACTTTGTATAAATTTACATCTACAACTGATTGTGCTTACAGTGATGGTAAATCCAAGCGTATAACCAACGCTAGGATTTACCATCACTAGAAAAAAACTCTAGTTTCTGTCATCAATTAGTAAAACAAATGGGTGCTAAACTCACCCTGAATATATCGCTAAAATCGACGCCTCCGGCTGCCCACAGCACATTGCTTCTTTACCAATGAGGTGACGTTTCCATATTATATATTATATATTCAGTACAGATAGGGTAAGTTTAGCACTGTTTTTTTAATAATTGATGACAGAAACTAGAGTTTATTTATAGTGATGGTAAATCCTAGCGTTGGTTATACGCTTGGATTTACCATCACTTTAAGGGCCAATGTAAGCGTAGCAATGTACAGCGTATAGTCTTACATAATGTCCTATTGTAATTTTTTTATTGTATTGTACCCACATTATTATTATGTACTTTGTATAGAGCTGCGTAAAATGTATAATGATAATAATCACAGCCTCAATTCCATTAGTCTTGTCTACTCGCATGTGGTGTAATGTATGGTTCACGTTTTTGTCTCTAAATCTATGCAGTCCTGACGTATCATTACTCTTGGTATTGGACTGTGGCCTGTCACAAAGGCCACAGCTAACCAATCTGTGTATTGTAGTATTGTCCAAAGACTGTTTGTTCTATGACAGACAGCCACACAGGGGTATTGGGTGGGAGATCATTACTTATTAATACATTTTTCTGTGATCCTCTGTGAACATTTATTCCAGTGATATGATAACCTAGGCACATATTTTTCATGTGTTTAATTGTGCACCATCTTAACTAGATATTGGGTCAGTAAGTTAAAGGGAGAGAACAGAAAAAATGCTAGGGCCCCTATTTAACAAAGGTCTGTCGGACCTGATCCGACAGTGTGGATCAGGTCCGACAGACATCGCTGAATGCAGAGAGCAATACGCTCTCCGTATTCAGCATTGCACCAGCAGCTCTTGTGAGCTGCTAGTGCAACGCCGCCCCCTGCAGATTCAGCAGGGGGTTGTCAATCAACCAGATCATACTCGATCGGGTTGAATTGCGGCGATGTCTGCCTGCTCAGAGCAGGCGGACAGGTTCTGGAGCAGCGGTCTTTAGACCGCTGCTTCATAACTGGTGTTTCTGGCGAGCCTACAGGCTCGCCAGAAACATGGGCCCTCAAGCTCCACCCAGAGCTTGATAAATGGGCCCCTAGATCTTAAAGCAAAGATGTGCCTGAAAATAATAGGCAGATGCAATGTTAATGACATTAGCTGTTTAAAAATGGAAGAAATTAGTACATTTCTAACTACATAAAGCCTGGGTTTAATACATGTTCATATATAGATGGAAGAAAACTGTCACTCACTTAGCTTGCTGCCGTCTCCAGAAAAAGAAAAAACATTGCTTCACCAGCTTTACATGTACACAAGGGCTTTTTTGCCTTCCTTATGTTTGACAAAATGTTTTGCTACTGGGGTCTTGGGGGGATCTTTTTCTATAGACAGAAGATGCTCTCTGACCCCATCTTTCAGATTGCGACTTGTGCATCCTCTATATTGCTTGTTACAAACTTTACAGGTAATCAGATATATCACATATTTGGAGCAACAGTTTAATCTGTATTGTTATGTGTAGTTCTCTTCTTTGACTGTAGAGCCAAAACTATCGCCTGTAATCACATAGGGACAAGTCATACAAAGATGTCTCCCACATTTGAAAAAGCCTTTCTTGGAAAGCCAAGTTTCAGATCCTTGTTTTTGTGGATTGTAAACATATCCTTATCTAATCTCCTTTGCTAAGGACAGTTAGGGACAAACAAAATTAAATACGAGTGATCAAAGAGGACTGTGTAGAATGTGTTATGCTTGTTATGAGTCTACCTTTCAATACTCATTAGACTTGGAAAACCCACAGTTATCATAAATACATAATAGGCAACCTTGTGTCTCGTGTCCATTTAGGAAAATGTGTCCAGATTATTATTTAGCTCACTCTTGTCCATTAAAATGTCCAATCCCAACACCCTGAGGCTATTATCTATTGGAGTATTATACGTCCCAAACAATTACTGTGTCACATGGTAGCATGTTCTTAAAGGGAAGCAAGTACCCCTCTGTCTCCTCATACAGTGCAAAATCACATGACTCATTCATAGCAGTACAGATGGGGAAGATGTTTCTCTTTCCTACAACTGGCTCATTTCTGTCAATATGGATGGTCCAGATAATATGTTTCTTGGTCTGTGTGTATAGGAGTCAGTAAATAAAGTATACACATGTATATAGGCATAAGCAATTTCACACATATGACTAAAACAGAAGTATACATTTACATTTGTATAACTCACTAACCGCCACACGTGTCTCTAGAGTCAAAAGTTGGCCTTTTTCAGTACTGACTGCTATATTGACTTGTCTAGTGGAAACTATAGACAATATGCCCTGAATGCAGTTGTACTGCTATTCACTGCATTCATTTGTTTTCCTGCTGATTCACGTACTTCTGATCGGATGGAAGCCATGCTAAGGAATCCCAAAAAGAAACAGAGCTCCAAGTCTGGGACAATACAGCAAATTGCATGGTGATCTGGGCCTCTGATTGTTTTTGTTTGTCTTTTTTTTATATCCCAGGTCCAAAGTAAACTATATATATCAAATTGCAAAGATGAAAAAATAATTGTGTCACACCCATACAGGCATCCGTCATACCCACTCCACCGTACATAACAACCTTAGCCCCATGTGACACCAGGCACATCCTTCATTCCCACTCCGCCATACATAACAACCTTAGCCCCATGTGACAGCAGGCACATCCGTCATACCCACTCCGCCGTACATAACAACCTTAGCCCCATGTGACAGCAGGCACATCCTTCATTCCCACTCCGCCGTACATAACAACCTTAGCCCCATGTGACAGCAGGCACATCCTTCATTCCCACTCCGCCGTACATAACAACCTTAGCCCCATGTGACACCAGGCACATCCTTCATTCCCACTCCACCGCACATAACAACCTTAGCCCCATGTGACAGCAGGCACATCCTTCATTCCCACTCCGCCGTACATAACAAACAGCCCCATGTGACAGCAGGCACATCCTTCATTCCCACTCCGCCGTACATAACAACCTTAGCCCCATGTGACAGCAGGTACATCCTTCATTCCCACTCCGCCATACATAACAACCTTAGCCCCATGTGACAGCAGGCACATCCTTCATTCCCACTCCGCCATACATAACAACCTTAGCCCCATGTGACAGCAGGCACATCCTTCATTCCCACTCCACCGTACATAACAACCTTAGCCCCATGTGACAGCAGGCACATCCTTCATTCCCAATCCGCCATACCGAACAAACTTAGCCCCATGTGACAGCAGGCACATCCTTCATTCCCACTCCATCGTACCGAACAAACTTAGATCCATGTGACAGCAGGCACATCCTTCATTCCCACTGCGCCGTACATAATAACCTTAGCCCCATGTGACAGCAGGCACATCCTTCATTCCCACTCCACCATACCGAACACCCTTAGCCCCATGTGACAGCAGGCACATCCTTCATTCCCACTCCATCGTACCGAACAAACTTAGATCCATGTGACAGCAGGCACATCCTTCATTCCCACTCCGCCGTACATAACAACCTTAGCCCCATGTGACACCAGGCACATCCTTCATTCCCACTCCGCCATACATAACAACCTTAGCCCCATGTGACAGCAGGTACATCCTTCATTCCCACTCCGCCGTACATAACAGCCTTAGCCCCATGTGACAGCAGGCACATCCTTCATTCCCACTCCGCCGTACATAACAACCTTAGCCCCATGTGACACCAGGCACATCCTTCATTCCCACTCCACCGTACATAACAACCTTAGCCCCATGTGACAGCAGGCACATCCTTCATTCCCACTCCGCCGTACATAACAAACAGCCCCATGTGACAGCAGGCACATCCTTCATTCCCACTCCGCCGTACATAACAACCTTAGCCCCATGTGACAGCAGGTACATCCTTCATTCCCACTCCGCCATACATAACAACCTTAGCCCCATGTGACAGCAGGCACATCCTTCATTCCCACTCCGCCATACATAACAACCTCAGCCCCATGTGACAGCAGGCACATCCTTCATTCCCACTCCACCGTACATAACAACCTTAGCCCCATGTGACAGCAGGCACATCCTTCATTCCCACTCCGCCATACCGAACAAACTTAGCCCCATGTGACAGCAGGCACATCCTTCATTCCCACTCCATCGTACCGAACAAACTTAGATCCATGTGACAGCAGGCACATCCTTCATTCCCACTGCGCCGTACATAATAACCTTAGCCCCATGTGACAGCAGGCACATCCTTCATTCCCACTCCGCCATACCGAACACCCTTAGCCCCATGTGACAGCAGGCACATCCTTCATTCCCACTCCATCGTACCGAACAAACTTAGATCCATGTGACAGCAGGCACATCCTTCATTCCCACTCCGCCGTACATAACAACCTTAGCCCCATGTGACAGCAGGCACATCCTTCATTCCCACTCCGGCCGTACATAACAACCTTAGCCCATGTGACAGCAGGCACATCCTTCATTCCCACTCCGCCGTACATAACAACCTTAGCCCCATGTGACAGCAGGCACATCCTTCATTCCCACTCCACCGTACATAACAACCTTAGCCCATGTGACAGCAGGCACATCCTTCATTCCCACTCCGCCATACATAACAACCTTAGCCCATGTGACAGCAGGCACATCCTTCATTCCCACTCCGCCATACATAACAACCTTAGCCCCATGTGACAGCAGGCACATCCTTCATTCCCACTCCGCCATACCGAACAACCTTAGCCCCATGTGACAGCAGGCACATCCTTCATTCCCACTCCGTCGTACCGAACAAACTTAGATCCATGTGACAGCAGGCACATCCTTCATTCCCACTCCGCCGTACCGAACAACCTTAGCCCCATGTGACAGCAGGCACATCCTTAATTCCCACTCCGCCGTACATAACAACCTTAGTTCCATGTGACAGCAGGCACATTCTTCATTCCCATTCCACCTTACCAAAGCACATACCAACCTTAGCCCCATGTTACAGCAGGAACATCCTTCATTCCCACTCCGCCGTACTTAACAACTTTAGCCCCATGTGACAGCAGGCACATCCTTCATTCCCACTCCGCCGTACCGAACAACCTTAGCCCCATGTGACAGGAGGCACATCCTTCATTCCCACTCCGCCGTACATAACAACCTTAGCCCCATGTGACAGCAGGCACATCCTTCATTCCCACTCCGCCGTACATAACAACCTTAGCCCCATGTGACAGGAGGCACATCCTTCATTCCCACTCCACCGTACAGAACAACCTTAGATCCATGTGACAGCAGGCACATCCTTCATTCCCACTCCGCCGTACATAACAACTTTAGCCCCATGTGACAGCAGGCACATCCTTCATTCCCACTCCGCCGTACCGAACAACCTTAGCCCCATGTGACAGGAGGCACATCCTTCATTCCCACTCCGCCGTACATAACAACCTTAGCCCC
Source organism: Bombina bombina (assembly GCF_027579735.1). Lineage (NCBI taxonomy): Eukaryota > Metazoa > Chordata > Amphibia > Anura > Bombinatoridae > Bombina > Bombina bombina. The sequence continues at coordinate 26,039,075 of NC_069507.1, read as the reverse complement.
ATGTGACAGCAGGCACATCCTTCATTCCCACTCCACCGTACATAAAAACCTTAGATCCATGTGACAGCAGGCACATCCTTCATTCCCATTCCGCTGTACCGAACAACCTTAGCCCAATGTGACAGCAGGGACATCCTTCATTCCCACTCTGCCGTACATAACAACCTTAGCCCCATGTGACAGGAGGCACATCCTTCATTCCCACTCCGCCGTACATAACAACCTTAGCCCCATGTGACAGGAGGCACATCTTTCATTCCCACTCCGCTGTACCGAACAACCTTAGCCCCATGTGACATGAGGCACATCCTTCATTCCCACTCCGCTGTACCGAACAACCTTAGATCCATGTGACAGCAGGCACAGCCTTCATTTCCACTCCGCCGTACATAAAAAACTTAGCCCCATGTGACAGGAGGCACATCCTTCATTCCTACTCCGCCATACCAAAAAACCTTAGCCCCATGTGACATCAGGCTTATCCTTCATTCCCACTCCGCTGTACCGAACAACCTTAGATCCATGTGACAGCAGGCACATCCTTCATTCCCACTCCGCCGTACATAACAAACATCCCCATGTGACAGCAGGCACATCCTTAATTCCCACTCCGCCGTACCAAACAGCCTTAGCCCCATGTGACAGCAGGCACATCCTTCATTCCCACTCCGCCGTACATAACAACCTTAGCCCCATGTGACACCAGGCACATCCTTCATTCCCACTCCGTCATACTGAAAAACCTTAGCCCCATGTGACAGCAGGCACTTCCTTCATTCCCACTCCGCCATACTGAAAAACCTTAGCCCCATGTGACAGCAGGCACATCCTTCATTTCCCACTCTGCCGCTCCTAACAACCTTAGATCCATGTGACAGCAGGCACATTCTTTATTCTCACTCCGCCATACCTAACAACCTTAGCCCCATGTGGCAGCAGGCACATCCTTCATTCCCACTCCGCCGTACATAACAACCTTAGCCCCATGTGACACCAGGCACATCCTTCATTCCCACTCCGTCATACTGAAAAACCTTAGCCCCATGTGACAGCAGGCACTTCCTTCATTCCCACTCCGCCATACTGAAAAACCTTAGCCCCATGTGACAGCAGGCACATCCTTCATTCCCACTCCGCCGTACATAACAACCTTAGCCCCATGTGACACCAGGCACATCCTTCATTCCCACTCCGTCATACTGAAAAACCTTAGCCCCATGTGGCAGCAGGCACATCCTTCATTCCCACTCGGTCATACCGAAAAACCTTAGCCCCATGTGACAGCAGGCACATTCTTCATTCCCACTCCGCCATACCGAAAAACCTTAGCCCCATGTGACAGCAGGCACATCCTTCATTTCCCACTCCGCCGTACATAACAACCTTAGATCCATGTGACAGCAGGCACATCCTTTATTCTCGCTCAGCCATACCGAACAACCTTAGCCCCATGTGGCAGCAGGCACATTCTTTATTCTCACTCGGCCGTACCTAACAACCTTAGCCCCATGTGGCAGCAGGCACATCCTTCATTCCCACTCGGCCATACCAAAAAACCTTAGCCCCACTCGGCCATACCGAACAACCTTAGCCCCATGTGACAGCAGGCACATCCTTCATTCCCACTCCGCCGTACCTAACAACCTTAGCCCCATGTGAAAGCAGGCACATCCTTCATTCCCACTCCGCCGTACATAACAGCCTTAGCCCCATGTGACAGCAAGCACATCCTATCCTGATAGCAGTAGGAGAAAACAATGGGGCCGAATTATCAAGCTACAAATTAGAAATCAGGCTCGCCGGAAACTGCAGTTATGAAGCAGCAGTCTTAAGACCGCTGCTCCATAACTGATCCGCTGCCTCTGAGGCTGCGGTCTTCAATCTGCCCGATCCTATACGATCAGGCTGACTGGCACCCCCTGCTAGCAGCCCTGAATCTGCAGGGGGAGGCATTGCACAAGCAGTTCATCAGGCATTCAGCGATGTCTGTCGGACATGATACGCTACAGCGTATAATGTCGGACAGACAATGATAAATCGGCCCCATTGTCTGCAGTACACAATGCAGAAAATACAAAACATCCTTCTGATGTTAACAATAGTATATTATATACATATAAACTAGAAATTAAAAGACATTCCAGACAAAAGTTAATTTAAGTATGCGCTATGTGCCAGCATTTTATACACAGCACTTGTTCAGAGAGCCTCAGGTGCTTGTACCATCTGGTAATGACTCAATTTGTTAATTGCGGACATGATACAAGCCCCACTGGTGCTTTAAACAGCTGCAGTATTTAAAATACTGGTGCACGAGCAGAAAAAATGTTAACATGAAAACATTGATAACGTTTACTAGAAGCATTTTTGCCAACACATGTATAATGCAATTATGTTTCAATTCAAAGATGTAATTCATCTACAGTATATATATTTAAAATTTGACCGGAATAGCCCTTTAAAGAAAATAGGGGTATTTAGATTTTTTTTAAGGGTATTTATATATATATTAATGTATTTATTTTTTGTTTAGGGGTATTTATATGTATAAATGTATTTATTTTTTGTTTAGGGGTATTTATATATATAAATGTATTTATTTTTTGTTTAGGGGTATTTATATATATAAATGTATTTATTTTTTGTTTAGGGGTATTTATATATATATATATATATATAAAAAATGTATTTATTTTTTGTTTAGGGGTGTTTATATATATATATAAATGTATTTAGATTTTTTTAAGGGTATTTATATATATAAATGTATTTATTTTTTGTTTAGGGGTATTTATATATATATATATATATATAAATGTATTTTTTTTTAGGGGTATTTATATATATAAATGTATTTATTTTTTGTTTAGGGGTATTTATATATATATATATAAATGTATTTATTTTTTGTTTAGGGGTATTTATATATATAAATGTATTTCTTTTTTGTTTAGGGGTATTTATATATATAAATGTATTTATTTTTTGTTTAGGGGTATTTATATATATATATATAAATGTATTTATTTTTTTGTTTAGGGGTATTTATATATATAAATGTATTTATTTTTTGGTTAGGGGTATTTATATATATATATAAATTGTTTAGGGGTATTTATATATATATATAAATGTATTTATTTTTTGTTTAGGGGTATTTATATATATAAATGTATTTATTTTTTGTTTAGGGGTATTTATATATATATATATATATATATATATATATATATATATATATATATATATATATATATAAATGTATTTATTTTTTGTTTAGGGGTATATATATATATATATATAAATGTATTTATTTTTTGTTTAGGGGTATTTATATATATATATATATATATTTATTTTTTGTTTAGGGGTATTTATATATATATATATATATATATATATATATATTATTTTTTTTGTTTAGGGGTATTTATATATATATATAAATTGTTTAGGGGTATTTATATATATAAATGTATTTTTTGTTTAGGGGTATTTATATATATAAATGTATTTATTTTTTGTTTAGGGGTATATATATATATATATATATATAAATGTATTTATTTTTTGTTTAGGGGTATTTATATATATAAATGTATTTATTTTTAAAACAGAAAAGGCTGCAGCCATCTGAGATAGTCAGGCACTGTCTATGGGCTGCAAGAGTTAGGAATACCACTGATTTTTATTTCCATAGGCAGATTCATGTCCTTTATGTGTTTCTGGTAGAATCTTCTCCTTCATAGTTTGATTTGGAAATAAAGAAAAAGTAAAACTAGAGGAAGGTATTGGAAAAAGATGCACAGGGATGCAGATGTGGTTAAAGAGTAAAAGTTTAAAAGCTAAGGGACAATAACAATTTGTTGCACATCTAAATAAATCGATGAGAAAGAAAGGAAAAAGCCAAATGAAAATATCAAATCCTTGCTAATGACCTGAAGGGAATTCCTGCAAATGAGCAGCACAAACCTTATTAAATATTAAGGGATTTTCTGTTTTCACTGCTTTAGGCAATTTTAAAGCATTTAAAGCTTAAAAGTCTTCAGTTTATGGCATCTATTATAGATCTAGTCCAAAACAGCTAATTAATAATCTATAGAATAATAAAAATCTTGTCCTGAGATAAAGCAATCAGGTATCATAATAATATTCTGTATAAATTCTCTTTAGTTGTGATCAGGCGCTACTGTTGTGTGATATTCAGCAAACCTCATATTATAGAGGAAATAAACGTCTGAACCAGAGCCCAAAGAAAAAACAACAAATGCTGGGAAAACATACAGGGCAAGATTAAGAGTGGAGCGTTAGTTAAAGGCACATGAAACCCAAATTTTTTTCTTTCATGATTCAGATAGAGAATACAATTTCAAACAACTTTTCAATTTACTTGTATTTTCTCATTTGTTTCATTCTCTTGGTATCATTTGTTGACGGAGCAGCAATGTACTAATGGTTTCTAACTGAACACATGGGTGAACCAATCACAATCAATATATATATGCAGCCACCAATCAACAGCTAGAACCTAGGTTCTCTGCTGCTCCTGAGCTTGCCTAGATAAACCTTTCAGCAAAGAACAACAAGAGAAGGAAGCAAATTAAATAATAGAAGTAAATTGGAAAGTTGTTTAAAATCGTATTCTCTATCTGAATCATGAAATGACAATTTTGGGTTTCATGTCCCTTTAATGCTCCCGCTTGAGTGTTAACTGCGCTAGAAGTAAGCTTTTTGCGCACATCGGGTTGTGCTTATATTATGAGTTGAAAGTAAAATCTAATTAGACTAATAATTTGGCCGCCTCTTATCTTAAAGCATTGGACATTTATTAAAGCTAGACAGTGCTAGTTCATGTGTGCTATATAGATAAAATTGTGCTAACTCCTGTTGAGTTATTTATGAGTCAGCACTGATGGGCTAAAGTGCAAGTCTGTCAAAAGATAAGGGTGCAGTCTTCAGAGGTTTAGATACAAGGTAATCACAGAGGTAAAAACATTATTAATATAACAGTGTTGGTTATGCAAAATTGGGGAATGGGTAATAAAGGGATTATATTTTTAAACAATAAAAAATTCCAAGTAGACTGCCTAGACCACATCTAGGTGTTGGATTCTGATCCTGATCATCTTCTGCCAGCCTTGTCAGTATGTTGCTGTTTTCTTGATTGACCTACATTTGATTGATCATGTCCAGGACAAACTATTATTTAAGGGATTAGATCAACTCTTGTTAATCATCTGCTGTGGGGCACTGTTTATTCTGGCACTTCCCAAATGTAGGGTCCTCTCCAGGACAGACATAAGGGCCCATTTACCAAATGGCGGGGGGACATGATTTGCTGTAGCGCATCATGTGTGCCTGACATCGCTGAATGCAGACAGCGTACGCTGTCGACATTTAACATTGCACAAGCAGTTCTGGTGAACTGCTTGTGCAATGTTGCCCCCTGCAGATTCGCGGCCAATCGGCTGCTAGCAGGGGGTGTCACTCAACCCGATTGTATCTGATTGGGTTGATTGCTGTCTGCAGCCTCAGAGGCGCGGACTAGTTAAGGAGCAGCGGTCTTAACTACTGTTTCCGGCGAGCCTGAAGGAAACAGGGGCGTCAGGGGCCATTCGGCCCTTAAAAAATCCACCCCATAACCTCTTGTTCTGATGTCATAGTAGTGAAAGAAAAAATATTGTTTTCATTCAACAATATGTCCCTTTGTTTTCGCTGCACCTGGGGAAAATATTGATTTATTTATTTAAAGTTAACAAAAACAATGGAATCTTCATTACTCAAAGTCTCCTGTTTTACAATTAGCCATAAATGTATGAGCCCAAAGCCCTGTAGAGACTGAATACCAAGGGGCCGATTTATGATGCTGCTCTTTAACTCGTCCGCGACCTCTGAGGCGGCGGATACGATTGGGATGATTGAAACCCCCTGCGTGCAGGGGGTGGTATTGCACAATCATATCACACAAAATGCTTGTGCAATGCTAAATGGCGACAGCATCAATGTCAGGTGTACAATATCCGCTACAGCGGATCATGTCTGCCCGAACATGATCAATCGGCCCCCAATTCTCAATGCAACTAATTTAATCTTCATGCTTGTTTTAGAAACTCCAGTCAAGTTGAGCATCTGGTTGAGTTTGCATTTCTCCGATATATTTTTTTCAGTAGGTTATACATTATGAAATGGGTTCCATTTATTCTAAAGACCATTAAATACAGTAGAATTGCATAATCAACAACTACATGATAAAAAAAAACAATGCAAAAGCACTTAGTCTGAATTTTAAATGAGTAGTAGATATTTTTTTGACTAATTTAAAAAAATAGTTAAATTTTCCTTCCCATGCATCACATGACAACCATCAGCCAATCACAAAGTAGAAGCTGGTGCCTCAGTAAGTGTGCATGTAAAAAGATTTAATAAGCTTTAATGCGATGCTTCAAGGAATTCCCTCCCTTCCTCAAACAACAAATGTTTTCTATATCTTTAGTATGCGATTAGTTCATTAGCATTGTATTGATGCATGTAATAAGACATTTGGCTTTATGCTTTTTACAGTTTTATACTGATGTGTATATAATTCACTACTACTACTGGGCTCAGGAAAAACAAAGTATTTTGCATAATATTTCTCTTCACTGGGGCTGATTTCATCACCAATAGTGACGTTGGGGCAATTGCCACTCTGTCCCAGTCCACCTCTGAGTAGGACTACTACTGTCTCCTGTCATTTCTGGGTGGCACAGGGTAAGGGTTCTGCATTCACCCCAGGGATAAAACTACAATGTTTTAATTGAATGTAACATCAAGCAGTCCGTAGAGATGATAATAAAACCACTTGCACATGACAAGGACAGTAGATTACAGTATGTTATCGGCATTGTCTGGTCAGGATGTGATGTTTTCCCCAGTAGGGACCCCATGATCTAAAGCTCTCTGGTCTCATCAGTGCTGTGATGTTCCTCAAACAATTTTATAAAGGCAAATGTTAGCCGGAGAGCTGTATATGCAATATTATGGATGTGAAGGAGATCCCTAAATCACAATATAAGGTCTAACCGCCCCAAGATTTTGTACAATTTCTCTCCATGTCAGCAAGATTTGGATCAGCACTAAGTGAATTCTGTTAGCAAATGGAGCTGGGTATCTCCCCCCCAGCCAGTGTATAACTTCTACAGGTAATATAGATTATATATAGAAATAAAGAGCTGTTCAGATGGAACTTCTAAACTTGAGGGAATTGGTTTTGAATCACACAGTAATTTTAATTCAGTAGTAACAGCTTTGGTTTTTTACTTGAGCTGCATAATTAATTACACTAATTAGTAAAGCTGGTAGTTTTAAAAAAAAAAAAGTAATTTGGCAAACACATTGATCTGCTTTTTCTCTTGGAAATGTTGGTTGTGCTTTAAGTTTCATAGGCTACCCATGCCAGAAACTGGCGCAAGTCTTTCAACTTATGTTGGCAACACAACCTTCTAGAATTGATATTCTCCAAATGAGATCATGCGGCATTCCCAAATAATCTATATTGTGTCTGCAAAAATGTAATGCAATTAACCCCTTTATTCAAACTCCGCTTCTTCCATGCCAGCATACTGAGGTAGGCTCAGGAGTAACAATCACTGTTACAGAGCTCAAGTCACATGCACACTCCTGAATGATAGAAGTAAATTGGATCCATGGGACCATATTTAACTTTTATTTACAAACCCATTTAAATGTTATAAATGTACAAAAAGAAAATGCTGTACTATGTTATTGCGCTATTGCTTGTATATAATTATGTGTATATAACTATGTGTATATAACTATGTGTATATAACTATGTGTAACCCCTGCAAACAATTTAAATACATCGTTAATCTCAGCTCCAGAGCAGCAATGCGCTACTGGAAGCTAGATAAGCCTGTCTAGTGTGCCAATAGCAAGAGACATATGTGTGTAGCCACCAATCAGCAGCTAGCTCACAGTAGTGTAAGATATGTATATATATTTTAGCAAAGGATACCAAAAGAACGTATGTAAATTTGAAAATACAAGTACATTTAAAAGTGTCTTGAATGACATGCTCTATCTGAATCATGCACATTAAAGGGACATTAAACACTAAACACATTTCATGCACCTCCCTTTAGTGCTGCCATATTGGAACCTAGGTTACACTGCAGGTATCTGAAGGAGAGTTACTGCACATGTGCAAACAGCTCAGCACTGGAATGTAGTGAGAGATAGATTTCAACATGGCAGCCCCTATGACTAAAGGGAGGCGGGAATAACCTCAATACTATGCTTATAAACAAGGCCGGTGCTAGAATTTTTGACTAGACAGCCAAAGACACAATTTGTTGCCCCTCCCCCCAAATAAACAATTATTTACCCTGCCATTACTACTTCTTAACAAAATGTTTTAGTGATCTGTTAAACAGCTATAGTTAGCTGTATTATATATAATGATAGAATAGAAAATAGATATCTGTTATCACATATTACGAGTATTTACTGTAAATTATACATTACAATGTTCTTCACATAGGGGAGTATTTTTAAATAGATATTCCTAAATATATACAGTATATATATATCTATATATAATCATATAGATATATAAGTATAGATATATATTTTACCCAAAAAATCAGTTATGTATAGAAATATTTATTTAAGAAAAAATAGGACATATCTATACCAGGTGGAGAACATTGGAATGTGTTAGTTTTTTTGTTTTGGGGAGAATATGTTAACACGGTCGCGATATTCTAAGTTCCAATTTTTGTACGCGTTGGGTTTACAAACACACTCTAGATTTTTACTTTCACCAAGCGCAAAAATAATGCGAGAGCGCTAAATAGCATTCCACTTGTAATCTAGCCCTTAATCAGAAAAATAACCCAAATTTTTACTCTCATACAGTTTGTCAGTAATGATAGCGCTCAACACGTTTCAACTATATGAAATGTCTTCCTCAAGAAAGGTCTTTTCTCAAATTGAAATTCCTTTAGAAATACAGTATAGTTACTGCTTAAAGGATTACTTTCTGTTATAATTTTTAAGCTAAACAACTAACATATTAAAGTTAATAAACATTAATTAAAACCTACTGACCTATATTTTCTCCAGAACAAAGTTTCATAACGTTATAAAAGTTATATCTTTTATTCGCTGATGATGTCACGTTATCCTGCCCACTATTTTAAGCACTGAGTGTTCAAAATACTTAAACCAATAACTTTGTGTTTAAAGCGCCATTTTGAAACCTAGGTATTGTAAGCGGATTGGTACAGAGCAAAGGATACCCACGGCGTGGGTTTGGAAAACAATTAAATTTGCAGACAAGATTTCTGATATACGGTAGAGATATGTTAATGAAATGCTATTGATAAAGAGCGTATTTGGGGTAGTTAGTTAGTAACAGGCATAGAAAATATTTACTTACAGTGGCCCTTTAAACAAGTTGGTAGTTACCATTATTGACAAGCTGTATTGCCGTGTGAGAACGCTTGCTGCAGCCGCATTGTGAGGGGGGATTATTTCATAAAATACGGCACTGCACACTTACGTCCTTTTAGACGAGAAAAAAACACCAAAGTATAAAAAATAAAATGCTGCCATATGTATGTATTTTAGTATTTCACTATAACAATGTGTTTAATGTCTGCAAGTGGGTTAAACACATAGGTAAAGCCAACTCCACCACAGGAATGGACTACCGGAAGTTAACTGAGCACATCTGGTGAGCCAATGGCAAGAGGCGTATATGTGTAGCCATCACTCGCCAGCTAACTCATGTAGTGCATCGCTGCTTCTGAGCCTACCTAGGTATGCTTTTCAACAAAGGATACCAAGAGAATTATCCAAATTTGATTACAGAAGAAATTTATAGAGACATAAACCCCAACATTTTTCATACATGATTCAGATAGAACAATTTAAACAACTATCAAATTTACTTTTGTTATCAAATATGTTCAATTCTCTTGGTAGCTTTTTTGAAACAACAGAAATGCACTACTGGGAGGTAGCTCAACACGTCTGTTAAGCCAATGGCAAGAGGGCTTTACATGCAGCCACCAATTAGCAGCTATCTCCCAGTAGTGAATTGCTGCTTCTGAGCCAACCTAGGTATGCTTTTCAACAAAGGATACCAAGAAAATAAAGTTATTTAAATAATATAAGTAAATTGGAAATGTGATGAAAATTGCATGCTCTATCTGATGCTGAACGATTCATTTTTACTTTCATATTGTCTAATTATGTACTCAATTTTTATTTAGTTTTTTTCATCCTATTGCTTTAAATTATGATACCCGAAGAATGTCTCTAGCATGCTCTGTAGCACAGTTCAAAGCAGGGCCCCTGCACACTTGAACCTGCTGCCTTTAGCCCCCTGTTATGGCTTCTACATCAATATAAAAATAAACATTCTGACCTTGCTTCTTACGACATGACACAGATCTGACAGACACTGAGCTTTATATCAAGTCAGATCTGTCAGACACTGAGCTTTATATCAAGTCAGATCTGTCAGACACTGAGCTTTATATCAAGTCACATCTGTCAGACACTGAGCTTTATATCAAGTAAGATCTGTCAGACACTGAGCTTTATATCAAGTCAGATCTGTCAGCCACTGAGCTTTATATCAAGTCAGATCTGTTAGACACTGAGCTTTATATCAAGTCAGATCTGTCAGACACTGAGCTTTATATCAAGTCAGATCTGTCAGACACTGAGCTTTATATCAAGTCAGATCTGTCAGACACTGAGCTTTATACAAGTCAGATCTGTCAGACACTGAGCTTTATATCAAGTCAGATCTGTCAGACACTGAGCTTTATATCAAGTCAGATCTGTCAGACACTGAGCTTTATATCAAGTCAGATCTGTCAGACACTGAGCTTTATATCAAGTCAGATCTGTCAGACACTGAGCTTTATATCAAGTCAGATCTGTCAGACACTGAGCTTTATATCAAGTCAGATCTGTCAGACATTGAGCTTTATATCAAGTCAGATCTGTCAGACACTGAGCTTTATATCGAGTCAGATCTGTCAGACACTGAGCTTTATATCGAGTCAGATCTGTCAGACACTGAGCTTTATATCGAGTCAGATCTGTCAGACACTGAGCTTTATATCAAGTCAGATCTGTCAGACACTGAGCTTTATATCAAGTCAGATCTGTCAGCTTTTATTGATGATGGGCAAAGAGAGCAAGATATCTGCATGAGACAGAGACTGATCTACTGAACACTGACTTTTTCCATGAGCTCTAATTCTTTTATAAAAAAAACCTGTGCTGGGCAACAAGCTTTCTGTAGTAGGCACGTCCTGTTTTTCCTGCAAAAAACACTGTATTTTCCTACACAACGCAATTGTACGCCACTCACAGTATAACCCGTCTCGGTCACAGACAGTGAACATTTATATATTTGCTGGGTGCACAAGTGAGAAGTTAAAGGGTCTGTGGAGCAATTTCAGGATTCAGGGTGCCCTAATTCAGCTGTTGGAGGGAAATGAATTGCCTATCAACCTTGTAGCGCAACACTGAAGTCTAAAATTTACCTGAATTTAATCCCATAAAGATAGAGGTTTTAACCAGTTTCCGTGTTTTAATGGTAGCGTCATTTAGCATTTTTGCTCTGTATTGGTTTCACCATAATGATTTGTTCTTTTGTTAAGTGCACCAATATGCATTATATACCATTTTTTTACCGACAAACAGGGCTTTCTTGTGATACCCGATATAGGTACATAAAAATAGTAATTTAATAATGAAAAATGAAGTTTGACGTTTCTTTAAAAATAATTTCTTTTCAACTAGTGTAGCTAAATATAAATACCTCAAGTACTGTAGATAAATTATTTAATCCTGATTTTAGAGATATCTCATATGTCTAGGTTTATATCAAATACAGGACAACACTACAATGATAGAAATATTAGTTGCAAATTTGCACCAAAAAAAAGAATATATTTGTAGAAACTAGGCACTTCAGGGTATTTAACTAGAGGCTTATTCAAACGAACGTGTAGCTGAAATAATGACTAAGGTGTAGTTACTACTTGGGAGCCTTGTAAGACAATGTAATTTAGGCTACCCTAAATCGTTGTGCATAGGCATATATAATCCAATTTTACAAAAAGAACACATCCCTAGAGTGGAATGAAAAAAAGAAATGCCTCTGAACACAAAGCTTTGAATTTAGGAAATAGTAAGAATCAATCTTAAAATATAACTTTTATTGTTGCAAAATAAAAAGACAGCTAAATACAAACAGACACACTGTTGACTGCCCCACAAAATAATTTCTTTAAAACACTTCAACACTAGTGATAATTAAAAGGACTTGAATTCCTAAAATGATATGTGTGTATATAGTATGTTTGACACCCCCTGACACTCCTTGACCACTTGCATTAACCATATAATTTTAGGAATTCAAGTCATTTTAATTATCACCAGTGTTTTTAAGAAATTCTTTTGTGGGGCATTTTTGACACTTTTTTGCCAAGGACAAAAAATAAAAGTAGGAATCAAAAAGAAAAAACTAAATTATACTATTAGTATCGCTGGGAACAAACTATCACATGTCTCCTCCTCTCTCTCTGGGATTGATGATAAAAGATTCTCTTGCTTGGAGAGAAATTGTAGTGCAGACTTCACAGGGGCTGAACTCACCGAATGCAAAAAAAAAAAGGGTGGAACCCTCCAGCACTCTTGCAAGATTCTAGACAGGCAGGTTTTGTTATACTTGTCTAAGGGGTATTCTCTGCATTTCTGTATGTGAGGGAGAGACAAGCCCAGTGCAATATAGCACTGCACGACTTCAGAGTTCTGATGCATTTAGACTTTGTGCTTTCTATTTTATTTTACTTTACAACAGATTTTAGTGTTTTGCTGTTGCATAAGAATTATTATTGGTTATTTGTAGAGCGCCAACAGATTCCGCAGCGCTATAAACAAAATGAATGAATTTGGCAACGAAAATAGGTGAGCAGCACTAAGGGCCACATTCTGTTCATGAAACATCTCTAGTGATCACATCAGCATGGGGGCACTTTATTGGGCATTACTTGACTACCCCACTCCTGAGGTATCCAGAGAAATGCCACTGAACCTTATGCCAGTATGACTACAGCATTGCAATTTCTAGGGAGCATTAAAGTCTACAATTGCTGTGACTGTCACAGATAGCTCAGCATGCTAAGGCACTGTGGCTGAGCTCTGTAGCAACCCAAGGGTTGCAGGTTCGATCCCCGGCAAGGTCCACTCAGCCTTTCATCCTTCTGAGGTTGATAAAATGAGCAGCGCCTTGAGACCCTTACGGGTGATTAGCCGCGCTTTACAAGTACCCAATACATACATACATACATACATACATACATACATACATTGTATACATAGTAATAGCCATACGTGTCTGATACTGGATAGCCTCACGTTCAGGCATTTAGCAATACGCTGATCTCACAGTGTATTTTGCTAATAGAAGTAAATTTGGTAGTTGTTTGAAATTGCAGTTCTATCTGAATCATGAAAGAAAGATGTTGGGTTTCATGTTCCTTTAATTTTCTTCTGTATTAAAATTTGGTATCATTTGTTGAAAAGCATACCTAGGAAGGCTAGCTCAATTAGTGGAAGGAATAATATACCTGCTTTTTGTATATTTCTATGGCAATTCTGATATTAAAAAACACATAAAGCCAATTATAAGTTCCCTCTGTTAAATACACAAAAGTCTTGACTGGTAACAGTAATTTTTCTATTTGAAAACTAGTTAAACAATTGTGTTAAAACTGTAGAAAACCCACAATTTTGAGTCAACTGTTAAAAAAACCAACTACATAATAGATAAATTACTTGTGGTAGATTTGAAACAGGAATATTGCTTCCTAGAAACAGTTATATAGAGGCGAGAGAGACAGTATTAGTTCTTATAGAGATTTGCCTTTCTCACAGCAGATGTTGCCAAAAATAAGTTTATCTCAAATAAATAGGACTTGTCAGGCATTGTGAATATTAGCTTAGAAGGAAGGGGACAGAAAAGAAGCTCCTTATTCTTGCAACGCCTGCTTATATCAAATAAATCTGTTTGTTTTATGCTTTTGTGCTGGATAATTTTCAATATTACACTGTTACGGAGAAAAGAAAAGTGAATTGTGCAACAGCATTTGGTACACGTTGTATGTTTGTGGCTTCAAGGGCAGGAATATGACACAGATCAAAGGACACTGCTGCAATATACTTCCTATTGTCCTAAACTATGTCTGCTGCAAATAGACCTTTACAATAAAAGGCCGCACTCTATGATTTGTGACTTCCTAAATGATCATTAGACACAAAATAAACAGCCCATAAAGGGCCAGATTACAAGTGGAGCGTAAACATTGACAACAGATGTAAAGTGGAAACTTTTTTTAAAACTGTTTGCTCAATTGGAATAATAAAAATATCATTTTGAATGTCATGTTCCTTTAATTCTCCCCCTTTGTGTTGTGAGTCTTGTCTTGACTATAATGTTTGTTTTGCTATTTTCTTCTGCCCATCTCATGTCTCAGGTTTTCAGGTATAACAGGATCATCTGCCCCAGGGTCACATTTTATTAGTAACATTCTATGACAGAGCATTGTGCGGAACCTCACTGCTGAATACTCAGATATCCGTAACACAACTGAACAAAATCTTAAAAACTCCATTTGCTCCTTATGAAGAATAGTGTGCACTTAAGTCCTCTCATAAATAAAGAGGTATTGCAATAAAAAAATATCATGTGTACGAATCAGCAGGATTTACGCAGGTCAAAAATATATATTATTTGTCTCAAAGTGCTCAGTAAAGGCTGTTTAAGGTGAAACTAATACTGCATATAATGAATTATGTATAGTAAAAAAAAAGTGTTTTTCAATAGAATTCTATAATTTATTTATCTCTAAAAACTGTGTTATTTCTATTGTCCCAGAGTGGCTGGGGTGCAACCTCTAGGGTCCTAAGTGACCATGCAAAATGTTACACAGCAATTGCTTGGCCGAAGAAGGAACTCCTGTATTCCTGTCTCAACATACTCAAAGCAGGGGTCGAAACTACCATTTGGGCAGCAGGTGCAGTCGCACGAGAGCCCAAGACAGAGGCGTAACTAGAAGCTACAGGGCCCAGGTGCAAGAATCTAAGAAGTCCCCTCCCCAAAAAAAGGTGAATTTGATACCCTTTTTTTATTTTAACATTTAACACAGAAAAAAAAAATGTGAATCAGATTACGTCTGCAAAAGGAGGTACTCTGTGCCCACAGTCTCTGAGATGGTCTGACCCCCTATTATATATATATATATATATATATATATATATATATATATATATATAGTGTATATAGTGACACTATTTAACCCACCAGTACTGTATATAGTGAGTTAGTGACACAGTCTTTAATCTGCCGGTGAGATGGCTGGCCTAACCCTACCCGCCCCAGTACTTTATAAAGTGACCACAGTAGTCTGTGACATGGTCCAGCCCCCCCGTACTGTATATAGTGGTACTGTATAGTGACACTGTTTACCCCCCCATGCTGTAGTAACAAGGTCTGTAATTTGCTGATTCCACAGACATACACATGCATAAATACACACAGTCACATACATACACACACACATGCATAAATACACACAGTCACATACATACATACACACACACACATACATGCATATATACACACACAGTCACATACATAAATACATACACACACACATACATGCATAAATACACACACAGTCACATACATAAATACATACACACACACACATACATGCATATATACACACACAGTCACATACATAAATACATACACACACACATACATGCATAAATACACACACAGTCACATACATACATACACACACACATACATGCATAAATACGCACAGTCACATACATAAATACATACACACACACATACATACATAAATACACACACAGTCACATACATACATACACACACACACACATACATGCATATATACACACACAGTCACATACATAAATACATACACACACACACACACATACATGCATATATACACACACAGTCACATACATAAATACATACACACACACATACATGCATATATACACACACAGTCACATACATAAATACATACACACACACATACATGCATAAATACACACACAGTCACATACATAAATACATACACACACACATACATGCATAAATACACACACAGTCACATACATAAATACATACACACACACACACACACACACATACATGCATATATACACACACAGTCACATACATAAATACATACACACACATACATGCATAAATACACACACAGTCACATACATAAATACATACACACACATACATACATAAATACACACAGTCACATACATAAATACATACACACACACATACATGCATAAATACACACACAGTCACATACATAAATACATACACACACACATACATGCATAAATACACACACAGTCACATACATAAATACATACACACACATACATGCATAAATACACACACAGTCACATACATACACACTCACACATAAACACCAATGGGTAAAACAGAAACACTAACCCCTGTAGTCAGAGACACTAGAGAAGCATCGTGTCACACTCACATGATATCAGTGCAGGCAGTGGCAGGTCAACGTTTTTTATTGGGAATTTTTTTTTTTTTAAGCTGGGCCCCCACCCTCTGTGCCCCGGTCGCAGTTGAGCTCTACGCCCCCTGTAGTTCCGCCCCTGGCCCAAGAGCTGGAAGGGACCTATAGCAGCCAGTCTATAGGTGTGTGCAGAATGTTTACAATCCTAATGCAGGGGAATCTTTTATTAGTGCAGGCTGTAGGTCCATCTGTCTGTCTGTTTGTCTATCCATCTATCCTCACAATCATGCAGAGCAGAATGTATATTAATACTTTTTTTCTACTGAGTTACCTTTGGTGGATCCTAAAATAATCTTGCCCCAGGGCCCTCTGTTGAGTAGGTCCGCTACTGACTCAAAGCTTTTTAAAGATTGCGCAAATGGACTGCAAAAACAAATCAAATGCTCACAAAATGGCAGTTTTGGATGTATATATGGTGTATGCTGCTGGTATATACTGTTCATATATAAAATTGCTTTATTGTTCATTTAACCATTCATATAATTCCAGTTCAGCTGGTTTAAACCACTGATTACAAAGCATGGTGTGCAGTGCATTCTGGCAGACAAAAGGTTAATGTAGGGTATCTGACTTGACTCATCACTGTACATATCTGGTGAGTAATTTCTGTGTTTGTTTTTAGAAGTTATTACTTGTTCATAGCCACAGAGCACAAACACAGTAACCTGCTCAGAACATTCAATGATGATCATTGCAAATTACACGTTTAAATTAATTCCAATGGCAATACGCCTACATGTGCAGATTTATATATAGCTTTGATACATTTTAGTAAAAACATAAAACAATATCATTAGGAAAATAACTATTGTGTTTAACCATTTACTTTCAGTTTATCATCTTTATATAAATAGCTGAGCCACTGCTGCACTATAATATGATAACGTTGAAAGGGATATTAATAAACAATCATTGTCCAACTCAGGGCCAGGGGCACATTGTGGCCCTTCAGTGCATTTTACCTGGCCCTCTTTTCCCCAGAGTACATATGTGTTTGACAAGGGAGAAATTTGTCATTGCTTTAAAGAGACATTCTAAAGTGACATTCTGTAGTTCATTATAGCAGGGAAGGCCAATTGGCTGCTTGAGGTACATGTGACTAGTTTTTGAGGCTCTTTGGGGATGTTTCGTAGGTGGGTAAGCTAGGTGACTCAACAGAGCCCTCTGCAGTGAACAGCAGACAGAGAGGACCCTGCGACCTTATGTTCCAGTGCACAGTTTTAGGACAAATATTATTTGTGTGTTTATTAAGTTTATACTCCGCTCATAAGGCTTCTATAATATTTATCTGTGCCCTCCCTGTGTTAGGAAGTTGCTCATCACTTTATTAAAACCTGTCATTTTAGCATTACTGACCCTAGATAATTATGTGTTTAACTCCCTCAAAATACATATTCACAGTCAAGCAATTGCACAGCCCTTCTACACCAATCAGTTGCTCTGTAAGATAATCTCACTTATGATCTAAGCTCTCTGGTCTGGCAACATTATCTAACAAGTCTCATTAGTACTGTGAGGCACCTCCAAGAATTCTATACAGGCAAACTTAAGCTTATATTCTAATGATGTTAAGAATTACAATAAAGATTCAAGCATAGCCCAGCACTTCAATGGGATACACTTCACGAATGTTGGAGATTTCAGCATTAAGGCAATTGATAAAGCACTAACCCCGATTAGAGGTGGTGATAGACTTAAGGTATTAGATAAGAAAGAACTTTACTGGATATTTAAACTTAAGACCAGGGTCCCTTTAGGATTAAATAAAGAATGGGACATTAGTTACTTTGTCTAATCTATTATTATTAGTACTATCACCAGTATCTCTTACTTTACCATGACTTGTAGGTTTGAATGATGCTAGTTAGCACTTCTTTGATTGTTTAGCTGAATGAACATGGAGTTATATTAATATGTATGTATCTCAATCCCCTGCATTAGTTTGTTTTAGACATCTCGCCAAAGGGATAGAGTGTCACTGTCCTGTACCTAGCCAGGTGGTCTGAGTTTGGGCATCTGCCTATTTGCATGGATTTTATTCAACATGTGAGTAATTGGTTTGTGTACATGGTGTATCTGACTGTATAGCTATATCTGATATAGGAGAGGATTTCCTCTTTTCTATGTTATACACATATTGCATAACTAAGATGGCTATATTGTTCCTATGTGGACACCATTGGGCACAAGCCAATAGGTATTTTGGATATATTTAATCATTGTATGTGTTTTCACACTAACTTTTAGATTTAGCTATCTCCAGAAACCATTAGAGTTGAACCATGCAGGAGTGGCACATAATATGGGACATATCGGACATATTGGTAGATGTTAACGCATATGTATTAGTGATGCGATATTGCTGCTACATTGAGAGGTTAGGATATACTGATGGATGCTGGTGCAGTGCTGCACAATAACAAATGCTGATAAATGGAGAGAACTTTTTAGGCTCCTTGTACAACAGCTTATATATATATATGGAAAATTTCTCTACTATAGTGGAGTGCTTTTTTGCACCAGCGTCCTTTAGCAGATATAATAGGGGCCCTCTGAGTAAATTGGGAGAAAAAATCTTTTTGGAGTGTCCCTTTAATGTTTGATTTGCCTGAATTGTTTGAATTATCCATTTTTCTGTTTTTGTTCTTTGTTTTTTGTAATATATACATATAAGGTTTTCTCTTTGACTTTATTAAGTTTTTCTATTTTCTTTACTCTTGAACAACATTGCTCATAATGGCCGGATTCCTTAATAGAATGTTGTGTACTAGTACAGGGACAGCACTGTAAATGAGATGTATCTTGTTCTGTTTTTATATACACACTTGCTTTTGTTTTTCACTGTATTTCATTTTTATGTTTTAAATTTAGTTATGTGTGGGCAAGAGTGTGGGCAGGTATTACCTGATATAAGGATAGGTTGTGTACATGCTCATTATGTCTCTGATGAAGCGCCACTAGAGGGCGGGAAACGCGTCAGACACCTTTTGCTATGTTTGTATCGTTCATCTGTATGCAATAAATTTGCTTCATGATATTTGAACTTTTGTGCAGCTCCTCCGTTTTTCTTAAGCTTATATTCTGCCAGAGCCAGTAATTATGCACACTTTCGCCTAGATTTAGAGTTTTGTCAGTAAAGACCCGCGGTGCTAACGCTGCTTTTTTTTCCAGCACACCCTTAAGACAACGCTGGTATTTAGAGTTGTCTGAGTGGCTGCGTTAGGCTCAGAAAAGGGAGCGTAGAGCATAATTTAGCTCCACTTCAACCCTCAATACCAGCGTTGTCTACGGTAGCGGTTAGCTGGAAAAACGTGCTTGTGCACGATTTCCCCATAGGATACAATGGGGCTGAGCTGGCTGAAAAAAAAACTAACACCTGCAAAAAAGCAGCGTTCAGCTCCTAGCGCAGCCCCATTGTTTCCAGTGATGTGCAGTGAGGTCAGAGGCTGGTGAGGCACTAGATATGATACGCCGGAGAAACACATGTACAGAGGGCCGCAAGTACCCCCAACAGGGCAGGTTTAAATGATAGCTGAACCAGTGCACAGGTGGCATAATCAGGCGATGGGTGAGAGCAAGTTAGTAACCATTGAGTTACTGATCAGCTGATTACTTCACCTGTGCACTGATTTGGCTATAATGAAAACCTGGCCTGTTGGGGGTACTTGAGGACCATTGTTGAGAAACACTGCACTAAAGCACCAGCTCATCGGAAATGTATTGATTAGCTGGAGAATAAAGCACACATACTCTGCTCACTGACACCCACACACACTCTGCTCACATACACACTCACACAATTCTGTGGCACAGTGCCAGTTACTAAGCAATTAGAATGATACACAATCTCTTCTCTACTCACTACTGTATTGTAAAAATAGAAATAATTTACCATACAAGTTTTACACAAAGTTATCAATACTGCCAACACAGCTGCTGCAATATGGTGTTCATATGCACGTGCACATCCCACTTAGGTATGCTCTTCAACAAAGGACAACAAAGGATACCAAAAGAATGAAGTACATAATAAAAGTAAAATAGAAAGTTTATTTATTTACTTTTTGTGTGCAATTTCTATCTGAATGATGGAAATGTAATTATGACTTTCATGTTCCTTTCAAAAACTAATTTGATTTGCTGACATGGGGCCAGTAACAGTTGATGCTAATTCTCAAAATATAAATAACTAGAAAAGTCTATTAAAATAGCATGCTCTACCTCAATCATGAAAGTTTAATTTTAAATGTCTCCCTTTGACTATGTGTTTAACCAGTTACTTTACAGTGGCATTATTTCTAAAAACATTTAACTGCAATAATTACATATATTTTTTAAATGACTCATTATCTCCTTTTATTAATATAAACTTGTATAAAAGCAGCACATATTAAAAACACAATGCAACAGCTTTCAATTGATTTGTGAATTACAAGTTAACAGCAGTCTTTAAATAAATGGAGACACAGAGAAAAATAAAAATAGATACTGCATCCTCTGACTGAACAGACATAACATATATGGAGTTTGTACCTAATTAAATCAAATAACCATGAAAAAGGGAGGCTTAGCAATATTCAATGTCAAAAACTTTAATTTAAATAATGTGGACACTGCACACTTCACTTCAAACTCTGGGTTTTAAATTATGGATTTAAATCTGAATTGACCCTTTGACTTCCTGTCAGTATTGGGTTATGCTCACTTACTGTCCCCCTGTTAATGAGCTGCATCTGAACACAATTCAACAAAAACACTAAACCACAGTCATTAAATTATCATTTTCACTAACAGAATCCATTTCAGTAAAATCTACGGCTGCAGCACTTACTACAATAAAATGTGGGTGAAACACTGCTCTCTCTGCCTCTCTCCCTTTCCTGCTCTGTAAGGACTCAGGAAGTGACAGTGGAACATTCCACTGCACTTAGAGGGGAAGAACAGAACTCTCTTTTTCACTTTAGAAAAGCTGTCAGCTTCACAGGACAGCAACAAAATAAATGAAAGTTGTTTTTTTTCGTTTTTGTTTTGTTTTATATGATTTAACATCCAGCCCCAACCCTAAATTCCACTTACTAATGCCTCTCACTGGATTGGGTCAGCCCAAATGGGACTGCCTCAAATAAGCAGATAATGGGCCATGCAATGAGCTTAACCACTTTAATCCAGTAGATGGCGCAGCATGTTGTGTAATGGTGGGCAGACCTGCTTGTGCCTCTCCACTGCACAACATGTAGCTGTGAAAATAAAATGCTGGGGGGAAAAAAATAGCATTTTTTTTATTTATTTTTAAAGCCAATAAAAAATATATATTTATTTTTGCCCATATGAGAGGTGAAGCACTGCCTCACCTGCCTCTAGTGACTGCACATCACTGATTGTTTCCTATGGGGAAACACTCTCTAAGTCTACACCTAACACCCTAACATGAACCCCGAGTCTAAACTCCCCTAATCTTACACTTATTAACCCCTAATCTGCTGCCCCTGCTATTGCGGACACCTGCATTATACTATTAACCCCTAATCTGCCGCTCCGGACACTGCCGCCACCTACATTATAGCTATGAACCCCTAATCTACTGCCCCTAACATTGCCGACACCTATATTATATTTATTACCCCCTAATCTGCCCCCCCATGTCGCCGCCACCTACCTACACTTATTAACCCCTAATCTGCCGACCGGACCTCCCCGCCACTATAATAAATGTATTAACCCCTAAACCGCAGCACTCCCGCATCGCAAACACTATAGTAAATTTTATTAACCCCTAATCTGCCCTCCCTAACATCGCCGCCACCTACCTACAAATATTAACCCCTAATCTGCCGTCCCAACGTTGCCGCTACTATAATAAAGTTATTAACTCCTAAACCTAAGTCTAACCCTAACACCCCCCTAACATAAATCTAATTGAAATAAAACGAAATAATATTCCTATAATTAAATAAATTAATACTATTTAAAACTAAATACTTACCTAGAAAATAAACCCTAATATAGCTACAATATAACTAATAGTTACATTGTAGCTATTTTAGGATTTATATTTATTTTACAGGCAACTTTGTATTTATTTTAACTAGGTACAATAGCTATTAAATAGTTAATAACTATTTAATAGCTACCTAGTTAAAATAAGTACAAAATTACCTGTAAAATAAATCCTAACCTAAGTTACAAATACACCTAACACTAGACTATCATTAAATTAATTAAATAAATTACCTACAATTAGCTAAACTAAAATACAATTAAATAAACTAATCTATAATACAAAAAAAACCCCACTAAATTACAGAAAATAAAAAAATATTACAAGAAGTTTAAACTAATTACACCTAATCTAAGCCCCCTAATAAAATAAAAAAGCCCCCCAAAATAATAAAATGCCCTACCCTATACTAAATTACAAAGAAATCAGCTCTTTTACCAGCCCTTAAAAGAGCTTTTTGCGGGGCATTACCCCAAAGTAATCGGCTCTTTTACCTGTAAAAAAAAATACAACCCCCCCAACATTAAAACCCACCACCCACATACCCCTACTCTAACCCACCCAAACCCCCCTTAAAAAAACCTAACGCTAACCCCCTGAAGATCTCCCTACCTTGAGTCATCTTCACCCAACCGGGCCAAAATCTTCATCCAAGGTGCGCAGAGGAGGTCCTTCCTAACACAATGACGGTACCTTTAAGTGACGTCATCCAAGATGGCGTCCCTTCAATTCCGATTGGCTGATAGGATTCTATCAGCCAATCGGAATTAAGGTAGGAAAAATCTGATTGGCTGATTCAATCAGCCAATCAGATTGAAGTTCAATCCAATCAGCCAATAGAATGCGAGTTCAATACAATTGGCTGATTGGATCAGCCAATCGGATTGAACTTCATACTGATTGGCTGATTGAATCAGCCAATCAGATTTTTCCTACCTTAATTCCGATTGACTGATAGAATCCTATCAGCCAATCGGAATTGAAGGGACGCCATCTTGGATGACGTCACTTAAAGGTACCGTCATTTTGTTAGAAGACTCCGGATGAAGAGGATGGCTCCGCGACGGCTCCTTGGAAGATGGCTCCGCTCCGGATGGATGAAGATTGAAGACGCTGCCTGGATGAAGACTTCTACCGGATGAAGGACCTCCTCTGCGCACGGCATACCTTGCATTACTATTGGGTGATTTGATTCTTCAAATTCAAATCAGCCAATAGGATGAGAGCTACTGAAATCCTATTGGCTGATTTGATCAAGAATTTAATCAGCCAATAGGAATGCAAGGTACGCCATATTTAAACACATGCACGTGTTAAAGTCATGTGCATGCTACTGAGCCTACCACAGTATGCTTTAATAGTGGAGACCGATAAACATTTGTAATAGAAGTACATTTGATATATTTTTTAATTTGCACACTGTAATTAAGTTGTGAAAGTTTAATTTTGACTTTACTGTCCCTTTAAGCTCTCCTGATTATAAAACTAATAGATTTAATAGATTTTTTAATTATGCCTATTTATGTCCTGCTGAACCTACTCATAACTTAATAAAGAGGTTTCATGGCAGATAACTGAGATTCTAGTGGGACTTACATGATTGGTCTGCTGGCCTTGTAGTGTTTCATTCTGCATTATCATATAAGAAGACACCTGTCCTTCTGTTATTATCTGAAATGTACATTAGATCCATCTAATTCACCCTTTATCTTTATATTGCAAAATAAAATAGGAAATATAAACTTGTTTGGGGGCAATGAGAAGTGTGCACTGTCCTCTCACAACCTCACGTAGAGAGATTACAGATGAACAAAACATTTTAGCAATATGACACCTCTGCTAGATGGGACAGCAAGAACACCATTTTACATTACTTCTTTACAATGAAGCTTTCTGTCATTAAAGGGGCAGTATACACCAATTGTCATATCACTGCATGTTATAGACACTACTATAAATAGAATATGCAGAGATACTGATCTAAAAATCCAGTATAAAACTGTTTAAAAACTTACTCAGAAGCGCCCAGTTTAGCTCTGTTAAAAAGATTAGCTGGAACACCCACTGCAAGTAGGAAATAGCACCCCCCCCCCTTCATCTGCATATGAAAATACTCTTTACACAAACAGGAGCAAGCTGGAGTAGGTATACATCAGTATTCTCCTAAAACTTTGGGGCTTGGTTAGGAGTCTGAAAATCAGTGCAATGTTATTTACAAATAAGCAAAACTATATATATATATAAAAAAATGTAAACTGTATAGGCTATATAAATGGATCATCTACAAAACATTTATGCAAAGAAAAATCTAGTGTATAATGTCCCTTTAAGTAAACTGGTCATTTGGAATCACATCTCATAGTACATTGAGGAGGAAGAAGGCTTTATTAGTAGTCAGAGACCTAAATGTGTCAGTGATGTCACCAAATGGGTCATTTTCTAAAGCTGGAGGCACAACTGACGCTTTGTTTAACTGAACAACATGAATCAGTCCAGTGAAAATACCTCTACAACATCATCCCGTTAAAAGTGGTTAAAATGTCATATGAGTATAGTGTGTTCTTTTTTTTTATAGTTATACATTTTGCCAAATCTTCAGTTACTCACCACACAGTGGCAAACTACTAATCTTGGGACAGTGCAGCCAATCACAGGCCATACTACCCAGCAGAGGAGGATCTAGGCTTAAACAGTGAAGGGTTTCTGATTACATATCTAGAGCGGCATGTGATACTATTAGGTAAAGACATCATTTCCTGTTACTTCTTGCTCTTTTCCCAGTTTTCCTCTCTCCCTGGCCTGGTAGAGAAAAGCTCATTAGTAGAAGGATATTCTAGAATATGTGGTATTTAGGAATTGGTACAATATTGATTAGTGCTGCACAATATGGAACCACCACTGTCATCCAAGCTTCACTCACACACTGGAAAATATTTTGATCACTAAACAAATCTTTTTTTTTTTTTTTTAGGAATTTATCTTGTAACGTAAGGAATCTGCCAAGATAGTTTGTGCTAGAAATAACCCATCTAAGCCAGATACTGTTGCATTTATAAAGTAAATGTGTTGCTTTCCTCTCTGACATTTACTGAGTATTCATCCCGGCCCTCCAAAGGTAATGTCTATTGTAATGTTGTGACAATATTGCTGCTGATGTATCATGACAGATCTAATATTACCATCTAGACATCGCTCAAGAGGAACCTTAGTAATTAGTGAATACACCACAACAATTGTTTGTTAATAATCAATGCTCACTAATTCCCTACAAAAATGTGTTTCTTCATTTGTTAAAACTAAGATATCTGTGTGATTATAAAAATGCTCACAAATGAAATCCCTTTTTCTAAAAACTGAAACTTTGTGTGATTACAGTACGGTTTAGCGGTGGGTAGCGCACCTGAGGATAATTGTATCATTAACATACATATTTCAGCAGATAACAGAAGCAAATGAAAAACGAAAGACCAGAAGCAGAACAGCGAAGGGTCCCTTAGGCTTGTGGTTAGTCATATGGGAGAACACGAGCCGCTCTGTTTGGCTAATGGGCTGAAGAAAATCAATATTCGAAAAACCAAAGGGGAGGCAGCTGGCTTGTAATATTTGGTGACCCATATCTCAGTCTTCTATTCCAGCAGAGAAAGCATTACTCACCCAATCTTATATTACTGCTGGGAGATTTGACCGGAGGAGGCTGGTAATTGGTGACAAATAGATGCGTGTCCAGCCCTGCTAATGTAACATTAACAGAGCAGGCGTTCTAATATTACAAATTACGTGGCTTCTTTGAAGAGGCCCAGAGTCTCATGCAAAAAACATGAACCTGGAAAATGTAAGTGGGAGAGAAGGATCATCAGCAAGACTGCAAATTGTCCTCTAAAGATGCTGCAAGATGAACTGCGAATGTGTTACACACACAGGAAAATCGCTGGCGCAGCGACCAGAGCTTTTGGTAAAAAACAAAGTGTAAGGTTTTAACAACAGAGACTGGCACGTGTGAGAGCTATACAGATAGGATTATTCTCATTGTTGTAGACACGAGGACCAGGGATTATTAACCCATTGGCTGCCAGAGAATGCCATAACCCATTGTAATGTTCAAATCCACTCTAACATTACTATTGTTTTGTTCAATGTAAACAGAGGTGAAGGTATTTAATAAAGGGACAGTCAAGTCAAAATTAAACTTAAAGGGACAGTCTAGGCCAAAATAAACTTTCTTGATTCAGATAGAGCATGTCATTTTAAACAATTTTCCAATTTACTTTTATCACCAATTTTGCTTTGTTCTCTTGGTATTCTTAGTTGAAAGCTTAACCTAGGAGGTTCATATGCTAATTTCTTAGACCTTGAAGGCCACCTCTTTTCAGAATGCATTTTAACAGTTTTTCACCACTAGAGGGTGTTAGTTCATGTGTTTCATATAGATAACACTGTGCTCATGCACGTGAAGTTATCTGGGAGCAGGCACTGATTGGCTAAAATGCAAGTCTGTCAAAAGAACCGAAATAAAGGGGCAGTTTGCAGAGGCTTAGATACAAGATAATCACAGGGGTTAAAAGTATATTATTATAACTGTGTTGGTTATACAAAACTAGGGAATGGTTAATAAAGGGATTATCTATCTTTTAAAACAATAAAAATTCTGATGTAGACTGTCCCTTTAAATTAATTGAATAGAGCATGCAATTTAAAAAATAAAATTACAATTTACTTCTATCAATATTGCTTATTTCTCTTGGTATCCTTTGTTAAAGAGTAACTCCAGGTGAGCTCAGGAGCGTGCATGTGTTTGTAGCCATCGGGCAAGAGTGTTTGTAAACATGTTAATAGTATCATACACTGCTGCCATAGCGTACGAAAGACTCAGGTACACTCCTAACAGCCTGCCTACAAAAGATGCCAAGAGTACAAAGCAAATTTGATGATAGAAGTAAATAGGAAAGCAGTTTAAATTTGCCTTTTCTATCTAAATCATGAGTGTTTCATTTTGACTTTACTACTGCCCCCTTAAAGCAGATGTGTTCCTCTAGCTGCCAGTAGCGCAATGAAGAAATCAAATCATTAAAGAAAATGTTGGGGTTTCATGTCCCTTTAAAGGTTTTTTTTTTTTGTTACTAGTTATTAAGGGAGATATTGAAAAGGGGTTGTATATAATAGTGTTTCTCATCTCCAGTCATTGGGACCACTAACAGGCCAGATTTTCATGATATCTGAACTAAAACGCAGGTGAAATAATCAGCTGATTGGTGACAGCGCGTTAATAACCAAAGTTACTGATCAGCTGATTATTTCACCTGGGCTCTAGTTCAGACATCATGAAAACCTGGCCGGTTAGGGGTCCTGAGAACTGGAGTTGATTTACATTGTTATAGAAGACCCCATGCCTGGGGACCCATATGGGCTGATTGCAAAGCTAAAGATTTTGTCAACCTGGGGTCCCTCGTTTTATTAGACCATAGACAGGATCCTCAGTTATATAGAAATCTGGTGCTGAATTTGGGCGCCATCTCTGCTAGAAATAAAGAGACAACAATTATTCAGCTGGAGCTTACACATAATGGAGAGAAAATGCTATTGATCCATGAATATTGATTTTACACTTTTTGAAGTATAGGTAGAAAACAAAAATGATTTATGTAATTTTTTAAATTGTAAGTTGCATAGAAATGTTATCTATATTATAGAGCCCCCTCCATTATCCCTGAACCTATTCCATTGTGTCATTTTCTGTTCAGTTTCCAGATAGTTTTACTGCAGGGAATGATACAGCAGAGTCCCCTGTGTAAAGGGCTGATCTCTTCGTTCTGTACAAAGAATCAATGCAGCATCTAATTGACAATGTGATGGATCAGCCAAGCCCCATGCCTCTTCTCACCTGGGAAAGTCAAACAGGGAAATTTATCATATATCAATTGCCATTTATCTGCAGAACTTCAACGCCCACCTAGTCAGCTGGTAGAAACGGTTTAAGCTGTACTGTGAGTGTGCAAGATCTGATACTTTATGTCATATGCAAGACTAATTAATAGCTTTCCCTGATGCAAATATATATTACTGGGAATTGTTAATGTGGTTTGATGGATAGATAGACAAATAGCTTAGATAGACACAGACAGACAAAAAGAAACCAGACAGACAGGCAGAGAGACATACAGATATAGATAGATGACGGATAGATAGATAATTAGATGGATAGATGATAGATATAGATAGACATAGATTGATAGATAGATGATAGATAAATAGTTATATAGTAAGATAGATAGATGATAGATAAATAAATAGATAGTACGATAGATAAATGATAGATAGATTAGATAGATAACATATATACTGTAGATAGATAGATTATAGATAGATATAGATAAATAGATAAATAAATGATAGATATAGATAGATGATAGATAGATACATAGATAGATAGTAAGATAGAAAAATGATAGATTAGATATATAACATATATACTGTAGATAAATTATAGATAGATAGAAGATAGATAATTAGATGGATAGATGATAGATATAGATAGACATAGATTGATAGATAGATGATAGATAAATAGTTATATAGTAAGATAGATAGATGATAGATAAATAGATAGTACGATAGATAAATGATAGATAGATTAGATAGATAACATATATACTGTAGATAGATAGATTATAGATAGATATAGATAAATAGATAAATAAATTATAGATATAGATAGATGATAGATACATAGATAGATAGTAAGATAGATAAATGATAGATTAGATATATAACATATATACTGTAGATAAATTATAGATAGATAGAAGATAGATAATTAGATGGATAGATGATAGATATAGATAGACATAGATTGATAGATAGATGATAGATAAATAGTTATATAGTAAGATAGATAGATATAGATAGATGATAGATAAATAGATAGTACGATAGATAAATGATAGATAGATTAGATAGATAACATATATACTGTAGATAGATAGATTATAGATAGATATAGATAAATAAATGATAGATATAGATAGATGATAGATAGATAGATACATAGATAGATAGTAAGATAGATAAATGATAGATTAGATATATAACATATATACTGTAGATAAATTATAGATAGATAGAAGATAGATAAATAGATAGATAGTAAGAATATATTTCAGTTTAGAGTCTGCAACAAATAAGAATGTTACTTGACATTGTGCACTTTCAGAAAGTCTTTAATAGATTGTTTCAACTTTGTTTTCAGTTAAAGCAAAGAAGCGGTGATTATAATATCATAAAATATGTTTAAATCGTTCAAGCCATATGAGCAATGCCTTCCTATCTGTTGTCAGCTGTTATATGTGCTTAGATATTGTTACTCTGTTACTATTATGCAATTTATTAATTGATTTTGTTTCATTTCTCTAAAAAATGAGAGACCTCTGTGACAATAAGTAATCTGGTATCAGCAAACAAGAATATGCTACATTAATATTCTCAATTTAAAAAAAGAGACAAAAATGCTTCACATAAAAATTGACATTCACTTTTCAGCTGTTACAGATCTCTGTGAAAAGAAAATGAAAATTGAATACATCGAATGGGAGAACCCAGGGCAATACTCAATTCAAGCAATGTCTGGCAGCTTTGTGTCATATCATGTGGCAAGGCCTCCAAAATGTCACAGAGGGGGGAAGTACGAAAACCTCTTATGGAGCATCATTTAGAGATGACCTGACAGCCATATTCTACTGGTGTATTTAATAGCGATGTCCCCTACAGTTTCTGAATTGCTCAACTTTTGCCAAAGATTTGTATGTTCCACAACTTGATTATGATGTCTTGATTGTCCGACATTCAATTCACCCTTCCAGCTGATGCAGAGCAGCCAATCAGAACCATCTTATCTACATATAACTCTGGAAATACTACATACTGCACTTGCATAGGTCAACTGAAGGATGTTGTGTGTCTTGTTCCTGTATCCTGCTATTTAAATTCAGGAATATCCACAGACATTGTTCCATAATGCATAATAATATTAAATAAAAAATACAATATATTCATATTTTAATTGTGTGTTGGTGTTTTTGGTAGAGAGGGATGTTCAGTTTTCTTGACCAATTTATTTGCTCTATTTTATTTCTCTGAACTCTCTGTATAGTGAATTAAATATTTACTGATCTATAGGGTTAATATCTCATTTGAAAGAGGAGTTTGTTGCATTTCATATTAGATTATTGTCGGTGCATAGATATAAAAAGTTTGAGGTTTAGGGGCTGATTTATCTTATGTCGAGCCGACATGATCCACTGAGCAGATCATGTCCGCCCGACATCGCTGAATGCCGACAGCATACGCTGTCGGCATTTAACATTGCACAAGCAGTTCTGGTGAACTGCTTGTGCAATGCCTGCAGATTCGCGGCCAATGGCCACTAGCAGGAGGTGTCAATCAATCCAATTCAATCGTTTTCGATTGGGCTGATTGCTGTCCACCGCCTCAGAGGCAGTGGACGAGTTAAGGAGCCGCAGTCTTAAGACCGCTGCTTCTTAACTCCTGTTTCAGAAACAGCTGCATTGGAGCCGATTGACTATTTGGTAAATCGGCCCCATAGTGTCCTCTTCCTTTTATTACTCTGGAGTAGAATGGATTTACATATTTAGATTGATTGTGTGTTATTTTAATGGTCCAGCTATCCCTAATTTGAAAAGAGGAGAGTCAGTTGCTTTCAATAAGGTATATACATACATACTGAAAGAGAAGCAATCAGTCAGGGTCAAACAACAGCTTAGTAGCTTGTTCTATGCAGCCATATCCTTCTCGGCACACTGGACAAGAAGTCCATGTCTGGTTTAACCTAATCACCCTTAGAGAGACTTTTACCCGAGTCAAAATACAAATACATACAGCAAGAGAAGCAATGTGCCAGGTATGAACAATAACTCAGTGACTTGCTCTATGGCCAATTGTGTTTTTCACAGAGGAGAACCTTGATAGGTGGGCTCAGACTGGTCAGTAAAGTTCTTCACTGTGAAAAGCATTATTGGGCTAAAAGAGGCTGCTCCCAGGTGATAAATTGCCATATAACGAGCGAACAAGTTATTGAGCTGGTTTTCGTTCCTGAGAGAGTGCTTTTCATTCTGTATGTCTTTTTAAATAATGGTATTCATTTCTTGGGGAAGGATTCAGAGGTCTACTGTATATACTACTTTAAACAAGGTCTCTAAACAGTCATAAAACAGCCATGTTCACACTGACCACATGATGATCAGACAAACAAGAAGCTTCTCACATTAAAAAGAAAATTCTCTTTCCAATGAAATGAAGATTCATTGGGGCCAGTTAAATTCTCTTTTACTGCTCTTCTGCCAGGATCAGACCGTATAAACATGTCCACGCCAGTGGGCATCGCTTGCACCCATGGTCATGGGTGCCCTCTCTTGCACCCATGGTCACCCATATGTGAAGTTGTATATTATTTGTTCCAACATATACTGAGTCTTGTTCCTGTCTGTTCCAGTTATTTGGATTCCTGTTGCTATTCACTGCAGTTACTGCTCCTGTTTTGGGGCCACAGCTTCCTGTCCCCTGTGCTCTTGCTAGTCCTAGCACAGCAACTTGTAAGAAAAAAAGAACTAGAAGAGCTACAAAAACAAAGACATACAAACTAAGGGCCAGATTACAAGATGAAAGTAAAAGATTATCATGGGTTAGCGCACATATTACAAGCTGAAAGTAAAAGATTATCATGGGTTAGCGCACATATTACAAGGTGAAAGTAAAAGATTATCATGGGTTAGCGCACATATTACAAGCTGAAAGTAAAAGATTATCATGGGTTAGCGCACATATTACAAGGTGAAAGTAAAAGATTATCATGGGTTAGCGCACATATTACAAGCTGAAAGTAAAAGATTATCATGGGTTAGCGCACATATTACAAGGTGAAAGTAAAAGATTATCATGGGTTAGCGCACATATTACAAGGTGAAAGTAAAAGATTATCATGGGTTAGCGCAAATATTACAAGGTGAAAGTAAAAGATTATCATGGGTTAGCGCACATATTACAAGCTGAAAGTAAAAGATTATCATGGGTTAGCGCACATATTACAAGGTGAAAGTAAAGATTATCATGGGTTAGCGCACATATTACAAGGTGAAAGTAAAAGATTATCATGGGTTAGCGCACATATTACAAGGTGAAAGTAAAAGATTATCATGGGTTAGCGCACATATTACAAGGTGAAAGTAAAAGATTATCATGGGTTAGCACACATATTACAAGCTGAAAGTAAAAGATTATCATGGGTTAGCGCACATATTACAAGCTGATAGTAAAAGATTATCATGGGTTACTGCACATATTACAAGCTGATAGTAAAAGATTTGCATGGGTTAGCGCACATATTACAAACTGAAAGTAAAAGATTATCATGGGTTAGCGCACATATCAGAAGCTGAAAGTAAAAGATTATCATGGGTTAGCGCTCATATTACAAGATGAAAGTAAAAGATTATCATGGGTTAGCGCACATATTACAAGCTGAAAGTAAAACATTATCATGGGTTAGCACACATATTACAAGATGAAAGCAAAAGATTATCATGGGTTAGCGCACATATTACATACTGAAAGTAAGATTATCATGGGTTAGCGCACATATTACAAACTGAAAGTAAAAGATTATCATGGGTTAGCACACATATTACAAGCTGAAAGTAAAAGATTATCATGGGTTAGCGCACATATTACAAGCTGAAAGTAAAAGATTATCATGGGTTAGCGCACATATTACAAGCTGAAAGTAAAAGATTATCATGGGTTAGCGCACATATTACAAGTTGAAAGTAAAAGATTATCATGGGTTAGCACACATATTACAAGCTGAAAGTAAAAGATTATCGTGGGTTAGCGCACATATTACAAGCTGAAAGTAAAAGATTATCATGGGTTAGCCCACATATTACAAGATGAAAGTAAAAGATTATCATGGGTTAGCGCACATATTACAAGGTGAAAGTAAAAGATTATCATGGGTTAGCGCACATATTACAAGCTGATAGTAAAAGATTATCATGGGTTACCGCACAGATTACAAGATGAAAGTAAAAGATTATCATGGGTTAGCGTACATATTACAAGCTGAAAGTAAAAGATTATCATGGGTTAGCGCACATATTACAAGCTGAAAGTAAAAGATTATCATGGGTTAGCGCACATATTATAAGCTGAAAGTAAAAGATTATCATGGGTTAGCGCACATATTACAAGCTGAAAGTAAAAGATTATCATGGGTTAGCACACATATTACAAGCTGAAAGTAAAAGATTATCGTGGGTTAGCGCACATATTACAAGCTGAAAGTAAAAGATTATCATGGGTTAGCCCACATATTACAAGGTGAAAGTAAAAGATTATCATGGGTTAGCGCACATATTACAAGGTGAAAGTAAAAGATTATCATGGGTTAGCGCACATATTACAAGCTGAAAGTAAAAGATTATCATGGGTTAGCGAACATATTACAAGGTGAAAGTAAAGATTATCATGGGTTAGCGCACATATTACAAGGTGAAAGTAAAAGATTATCATGGGTTAGCGCACATATTACAAGGTGAAAGTAAAAGATTATCATGGGTTAGCGCACATATTACAAGGTGAAAGTAAAAGATTATCATGGGTTAGCGCACATATTACAAGCTGAAAGTAAAAGATTATCATGGGTTAGCGCACATATTACAAGCTGATAGTAAAAGATTATCATGGGTTACTGCACATATTACAAGCTGAAAGTAAAAGATTATCATGGGTTAGCGCACATATTACAAGATGAAAGTAAAAGATTATCATGGGTTAGCGCACATATTACAAGCTGAAAGTAAAACATTATCATGGGTTAGCGCACATATTACAAGATGAAAGCAAAAGATTATCATGGGTTAGCGCACATATTACATACTGAAAGTAAGATTATCATGGGTTAGCGCACATATTACAAACTGAAAGTAAAAGATTATCATGGGTTAGCACACATATTACAAGCTGAAAGTAAAAGATTATCATGGGTTAGCGCACATATTACAAGCTGATAGTAAAAGATTATCATGGGTTACCGCACAGATTACAAGATGAAAGTAAAAGATTATCATGGGTTAGCGTACATATTACAAGCTGAAAGTAAAAGATTATCATGGGTTAGCGCACATATTACAAGCTGAAAGTAAAAGATTATCACGGGTTAGCGCACATATTACAAGCTGAAAGTAAAAGATTATCATGGGTTAGCGCACATATTACAAGCTGAAAGTAAAAGATTATCGTGGGTTAGCGCACATATTACAAGATGAAAGTAAAAGATTATCATGGGTTAGCCCACATATTACAAGATGAAAGTAAAATATTATCATGGGTTAGCGCACATATTACAAGCTGAAAGTAAAAGATTATCATGGGTTAGCACACATATTACAAACTGAAAGTAAAAAGGTAGCGTGCAAGCAAAAGAACATTGGAATGTCAAGTATTCCTATTCCAAACACATTAAAACAGAATAATAATGATATTGCATGTTTCAAGGTAATTGACTGGGAAGGGCTCAAAGTGTATATATACATACATTGGAGCCCTTTCTTGTCAAACACATTGCCATATACTATATACCTTATTATTGATAAGAAAATTATGTATTTTTATTAAAAAGTTTATATTTGTGTTTGTAATACTTTATTTTTAACCCTTACAGTTTACTTCAGGTCTGAAGTTGCGCTAAATATTTTAACACAATTTCAGCGTTTTAAATTTGTAATACCAGCAGAATATACTGCAAATTAGCAAGGCTGCAAAATCCACTGAAAATAATGGCTGTGCTTGAGCAAAGTTGGTCACTCTAACACACTTTACCATGGACTTGTAGTATCAAAGTTGCAAGCTAATGGTAGTGTGGTCAAGCAAAACTGGTTATCGCACGTGCGTTATCATTGGCGCACCACTTGTAATCTAGCCCTAAATATTTCCCCAAATACAGAATAGTCACAAATAAAAAGTTTAAAAGTGCAAAGTTCAATAGAAGAGAGAAACTTCACGACCCCAGGACTTCTCCTCTCAACAGAAGAAAAACACGAAAGATGAGAAGACGGCTCCTCGCTGCCATTGAGAAGCAGCACGCCCACTTCCTATAGCTGATGTTTCCTATGCAGCTGACTATATCTGGTTACACCTGGATCTTATACATCATCCAAGATTAGATTCTGGAGCCAGGGGTCAGGGTAGTTTAACCAATGCCCCCTATTTATCAAAGGTGTTGCGGACCTAATCCGACAGTGCGGATCAGGTCCGCAACACCTCGCTAAATGCGGAGAGCAATATGCTCTTCCCATTTAACATTGCACTAGCTGCTCACAAGAGCTGCTGGTGCAACGCCGCCCCCTGCTGACTCAGGGGGGTGTCAATCAACCCGATCGTACTTGATCGGGTTGATTTCCGGTGATTCCTGTCCGCCTGCTCAGAGCATAACTAACTTGGTTATATTAATATACTTCTAACCTCTGTGATTACTTTGTATCTAAGCATCTTCTGACAGCCCCCTGGTCACATGACATTTTATTTATTATCTATTGACTTTCATTTTAGCCAATTAGTGCAGTGTCTGCCCCAACCCACGGCATGATCACAATGTTATCTATATGGTTTATCTGAACTAGCTCTCCCCGTTGTGAAAAGCAAATACAAAAGCATGAGATAACAGGCGGCCTTCAAGGGCTGAGAAATTATCATATGAGCCTTTCTAGGTTTAGCTTTCAACTAAGAACACAAAGAGAACAAAGCAAAATTGGTGATAAAAGTAAATTGGAGAGTTGTTTAAAAAAAAAAATTTAAACAAAGTTTTTTGGACTTGACTTTCCCTTTAACATTGTGATCCTGATAAGGTTGAATCTGAGGAAATCAATATGAAATAAAAGATATGGCTATCTCCAAATAGTAGGGGGCGGGGCTTGACGAGGCTCCTCTGGGTCGGATACACGACTGTGAGAACATTTGAAGCATGGTTGTAATACCACTGCGGTTTTTACTGTGACTTGTTCTTTTGTTCCCTACGATTGGGATACAGGCTTGTGACTTTTTTACTTCTGTAAGTGTTTTTATAAAAACACAAAACGTCTACCTTGATAGGATTTGCGCTTTTTTTCTTCTTGCTACAGGATTTTCTCACATATAGAGTGTGTGGTGAAACATCTCTGAGTCGAGCTGCAATCCTCAGACTGTGAAGCACTTGATAAACGAACTGCACGTTTTTGAATAAGTAGAAAAGACATTGGACTGTGTGTGCTGATATTTTGGCTTTGACCATTGGATGTGGTAAATGTATAACCAGAAGCACAATATCTTTATTGTAAAGTTCACATAATCTAATATTGCCATTGTTTATGTTGCTATTGTTATAACAAACAGATTTTATCTCTATTTTTTTATTTTCAAATTAAGACTCCTTCCCCATTTGTTGCGCTGTAAATACCTGTTTTAGGAATTCTATCTCTAAATAGTAGTTACTGCTTTTTCTTAATCAGACCAGTGTATGTTCTGGTGCGCACAGGGCTAACTATCATAAATATTTTACTGTACAGTTTTTCCTTTGTATTTATCGGCAGCTAGCAGAACATTCAGATCATACATCCCGAAGATGAAGCCAATTAGATTATTTGTTTTTTTTGTCACTACTTGGATACAGTATTGATGTTAAAAGATGTCAACAATATCATTTGTATAATTAATTATTTAAAATCCATAAAGCTCTTTTCCTGAAATAAAGAGTTGATACTTAATCCAGCTGACCAAGATTTTAGATTATTTTGAGAAAAGATCAATTTGTGAAGAAAGCCCTGAGGCTTGTATGGTATCTACAAGATTATCAACAGATACAGAGCTGATTCTACACAAAGCTCTCAATGAGGGATAACAGACACGATTTCTTCACAATCTGCCTGCTTATACCCGTTTCTTTACAACACATTCTGAAATGATATTTACTTTGTAATAATTCAATGACCTGGCAGCTAAATCATTACTGTTTTCTGCTACATGTTTACAGTGAGAGGTGAATCTGATTACATGTTAAGCTTTGTAGGTTTATACTGTGAGGTTTCCATATTTAAGACTTATCTGAATTCCCCATTACAAGCCTGTGAATTTATACGATGAATGGCAGCTTGTTTTGTTTTTGCTTTATTTTCTAAGTCATTACAGTCCATTAGTTGAGACAAGGCACTCCATTCATCAAGCTGCATCAGCTTTGGAGCCCTTATGGTGAAGGTTTGCTCATACGTGCGGCCAAACGCTAGTTAAGAAGCAGACAAGGCTGGACTGGGAATACAAAACAATCCTGGAAACATTTGTAGATCAGCCCTGTTGTCTGTTGAGCCCATAGAATGAACAAAACCCATGTTTCTTAAGGGGATTACTGGAATACTCCTTCCCCCCAAAAAATTTCAGGATTCAATTATTTTACGGCCAGATTATGAGTTTTGCTTTATGAGCTGTGCGGTGCTAACTTGCACGTTACTGTCACCGCTCACTTACCTACAGCGCTGATATTACAGGTTTTTATAAACACAGCGTTAAAAGGCAAGAAGTGAGCGTAGAGCAAAATTGTGCTCCATACCGCACTCCAATACCAGCGCTGCTTAAGTCAGCGGTGAGCTGGTTGTACGTGCTTGTGCACGATTTCCCCATAGACATCATTGGGGAGAGCCGGCTAAGAAAAAGTCTAACACCTGCAATAAAGCAGCGTAAAGCTCCGTAACGCAGCCCCATTGATTCCTATGGGAAAACAAAATTTATGTTTACACCTAACACCCTAATATGAACCCGAGTCTAAACACCCCTAATCTTACATATTAACCCCTAATCCGCTGCCCCTGACATCGCAGAGACCTACATTATACTTATTATCCCCTAATCTGCCGCTCCGGACATCGCCGCCACTATAGTAAACATATTAACCTCTAAACCGCTGCACTCCCGCATCACAAACATTAGTTAAATATTATTAACCCCTAATCTGCCGCCCCTAACATCGTCGCCACCTACCTACATTTATTAACCCCTAATCTGTCGCCCCAAATTTCGCCGCCACTATACTATATTTATTAACCCCTAAACCTAAGTCTAACCCTAACCCTAACACCCCCTTACTTAAATATAATCAAAATAAATCTAAATAAAACCTACAATTAATAACTAAATAATTCCTATTTAAAACTAAATACTTACCTATAAAATAAACCCTAAGCTAGCTACAATATAACTAATAGTTACATTGTATCTAGCTTAGGGTTTATTTTTATTTTACAGGCAAGTCTGTATTTATTTTAACTAGGAAGAATAGTTATTAACTTTTACTAACTACCTAGCTAAAATAAATACAAATTTACCTGTAAAATAAAACCTAACCTGTCTTACACTAACACCTAACATTACACTACAATTAAATAAATTACTTAAATACAATTACCTAAATTAAATACAATTACCTAAATTACAAAAAAAACAAACACAAAATTACACAATAGAATCTACAGCCAATAGAATGCGAGCTCAATCCTATTGGCTGATTGGATCAGCCAACAGGATTGAAATTCAATCCTATTGGCTGATTGCATCAGCCAATAGGATTTTTTCAACCTTAATCCCGATTGGCTGATAGAATTCTATCAGCCAATCGGAATCTAAGGGACGCCATCTTAGATGACGTCACTTAAAGGAACCTTCATTTGTTGGGTAGTCGTCGGCAGAAGAGGATGCTCCACGCCGGATGTCTTGAAGATGGACCCGCTACGCGCCAGATGAATGAAGATTTCTGCCCGTCTGGAGGACCACTTCTCCCGGCTTGGATGAAGACTTCTCCCGGCTTCGTTGAGGACTTCTTTCCGCTTCGATGAGGACTTCTCCTGGCTTCGTTGAGGATGGATGTCGGCTCTTCAAAACTGTAAGTGGATCTTCAGGGGTTAGTGTTAGGTTTTTTTTAAGGGTTTATTGGGTGGGTTTTATTTTTAGGTTAGGGCTTTGGGTTCCCTCTATATTTTTCACAGGGGCAGCTCTGATTGACATCGGTTTTAGCCAATCATCAGCTCACCATGCGCCCCATGTGAAATCGGACCTGCACGCTCCCGTGCTCTCAACTCACTCATTGCTATGGACTGCGCATGCGCAATTCTTACGCTAATTGCGCATCTCTAAATGATAATACTACTAATAATAATAATGAGTATTACCATTTAGAGATGCGCAATTAGCGTAAGAATTGCGCATGCGCAGTCCATAGCAATTAATGTGTTGAGAGCACGGGAGTGTGCAGGTCCGATTTCACATGGGGCGCATGGTGAGCTGATGATTGGCTAAAACCGATGTCAATCACAGCTGCCCCTGTGAAAAATATAGAGGGAGGCAGATTATTAGACTGTACAGTTACCCTAATAAAAACGGAATAACAAAGTAAAAAAAGTTCATTTTTTAAATATAAGCACATCGCTCTGCTAGTTAAAGTAAGAGCATCTAGAATATATTTTGCAATACATACGAATTTACCATCACTTTAAGTTAGGGGGTGTTAGGGTTAGACTTAGGTTTAGGGGTTAATAAATATAGTATAGTGCCGCGACGGGGTTAATAAATGTAGGTAGGTGGCCGCGATGTTAGGGACAGCAGATTAGGGGTTAATAATATTTAACTAGTGTTTGCGAGGCGGGAGTGCGGCGGTTTAGGGGTTAATATGTTTATTCTAGTGGCAGCATGTCGGGAGCGGCAGATTAGGGGTTAATAATTTTATTATAGTGTTTGCGATGCGGGAGGGCCTCGGTTTAGGGGTTAATAGGTAGTTTATTGGTGTTAGTGTACTTTTTAGCACTTTAGTTATGAGTTTTATGCTACAGCTCTGTAGTGTAAAACTCATAACTCCTGACTTTAGAATGCATTACGAATCTTGAGGGATAGGCTGTACCGCTCACTTTTTTGCCTAAAAAAAAGCTTGTAATACCGGCGCAATGAAAGTCCCATTGAAAAAAGACTATACGCAAATTGAGTAAGTTAATTTGCAGTAAGGCCAAAAAAGTGTGTGGGACAGCTGTACCTACAAGACTCCTAATAGCAGCGGTAGAAAAAAGCAGCGTTATGAGCCTTAACGCTGCTTTTTTACTCATAACGCAAAACTCGTAATCTAGCCGTTAGTTTCTACTAAAAAAAAAAGAAGCAAGATTGTTGATATATAGGTACCCTACCACCCAATTTCATCCATGACTCTTTTTCACAGTGTGAAAAATATTATTAATAATGTAATCTGGAAAAGAAACTCAAAACAGTATGTCCCTCTGTCTTGCAGTGTGACTTCACTAGACACTAGAAACTATTCAAAGGAGGGCTACTAAATGGTACATGGTCTAGGAAATAAACCTTACAAGGAAATACTTTGTCACGGTAATGTTTATAGCTCAGGGGAGGAAAGATACTCTCCTCACCAGCAGCACCATTCCCTTAAATTACAGCAGGCCAGCCCACACTGCTGTGGCCCACTGGGAAGTCTCCTGGTGTCTTGGTAGGTCAATACGGCCTTACAAGCAGCAGTTGTAAGACCATTGCTTCCTAACCTCTGAGGTGGTAGAGTTAAATCACCCCAAATGTTCAGGGTGATTAACAGGTCCTGTTCTCAAGTGCGTAGAGGTGGATAAGTTCCCTAGTTGGAAACCTTGCTGCTCACCAAATGATAATTGTAGCCTATTATTTGAATGAATAAAACCACCAGACTTAAAGGGACATAAAACTCATATGCTAAATCACTTGAAACTGATGCAGTATAACTGGAAAAAGCTGACAGGAAAATATCACCTGAGCATCTCTATGTAAAAAAGGAAGATATTTTACCTCACAATCTCCTCAGCTCAGCAGAGTAAGTTCTGTGTAAAAAGTTATACTCAGCTGCTGCCCAGCTGCAGGTAAAAAAAATAAAATAATAAAGAAATGAACAGCAGCCAATCAGCATCAGCAGTGCTGAGGTCATGAACTCTTTTACTGTGATCTCATGAGATTTCACTTAACTCTCATGAGATTTCATAGTAAACTTCCTTAAACTGAATAGGGAAATAACATGAGTGTGCACAAGGTTCACTCCCTTAGCTGTCCCGGGACAGATATACTGATTTGCTGCTTAATTACAATGGGATGTGGCTACTGAGCAATTTTTGAGGTAAAATATCTTTCTTTTTTACATAGAGATGTTCAGCTGATATTTTCTAATCAGCTTTTTACAGCTATGCTGCATCACTTTCAAGTGTTTCAACATTTGGGTATCATGGCCCTTTAAGTAAAACAAAATTAAAACTAGAAGGGACAGTTTTTTAAAGAGGTTTTCAACTGGAGTTTTAAATTACAGACCTTCATGGAAGCAAAATTGACCAGGCTGAACTGAATGTAAAACTTGTCAGCTAGTTTTACAACAGGAGCCATCAGGATTTTTCCTCAATATATGGAGATGTGATAGAGAGAACCAGGAATCGCTGACTGAGATTTACAGATGCTCGTGATGTTGAAGAATTCATGTTTGAAATTAATTGTGCATCGATTCATCTATGTTTTGTTAGAGGGTGTTCCTGCCATTAAAGGGACATTAGAATGATTACTTCTCCTGTGCCTGTAGCTTTCTCCAAAGCTGCTCTCCTATTAAAACACCTTATAGGATCCAGAAGATGAAGCTCTGCATCTTCATACTGGGTGCTGCCATCTTGGAGTTTAGGTATTTTCACAAGCTGTCACAGAAGCAGTGCACATTTCCATGCAATTCATGTAGAGAGCATGATACAGAGCAGTAGGTTCACAGTTTTGCTTTATACTATTTCTGAGTCTTTTTATATTTAAAGGGATAGAAAACACCAAAAATATTATTGGTTAAAAAGATAGATATTACCTTTATTTACCATTCCCCAGTTTTGCATAACCAACACTGTTATATTAATGTACTTTTTACCTCTGTAATTACATTTTATATAAACTTCAGCAGACTGCCCCTTATCTCAGATCTTTTGACACACTGGCATTTCAGGCAATTAGTGCTGACTCTTAATTTATTTATATTAAACACATGAACTAACACCCTCTAGCTGTGAAAAACTGTGAAATGCATTCAGATAAGAGGCAGCCTTCAAGGGCTTAGAAATTAGCAAATGAGACTCCTAGATTTAGCTTTCAACTAAAAATATAGAGAGAACAAAGCAAATTTGATGATAAAAGTAAATTAGAAAGTTGTATAAAATTACATGCCCTATCTAAATCATGAAAGTTTAATTTGGACTTTACTATCCCCTTAAACAAGACACAGTAACTTTAAAAGACCACTAAATAGAGTGTAATGTAATAATTGGCAAATATACACACAAAACATACATTACAATAGTGCTTGTTATGTATTTGAAATAAGCAGTACAATATTTTCTGTTACATTTCAAAGTTAATTTAATTTCCACTACGCCTGTACCATGTGACAGCCATCAGCCAATCACAAAATGCATGTTTAAGTAAAGACTGTGCACTTTTGCACTTGCTCAGTAGGAGCTAGAGCCTCAGAAAGTGTGCACATGAAAAGACTGTGGGAAATCATGTCCGCCCGACATTTCTAAATGCCGACAGCACACGCTGTTGGCATTTATCATTGCCGACATGCTTGTGCAATGCCGCCCACTGCACATTCGCGGCTGCTAGCAGGTTTCTTAGGTGACTTGATTTTCTCATAAAAGAAATCATAGCGTAACAATGTTGCAATAGTTATTCCTCTTTAAGGCAGATACACATACTCACATTATCTATAGAGCTACAAATAGCTCTATATAAACAGCATTTAAGAACATTTAAAATAAGGGGAACATACAGTCACTTATCAAGGGTACAATACCGGTAATGCTAAAAAAGAACACTGCCTACTCTAGGAATATACACAGAAAAAAACATGTTAACAGTGTGTGTAATACCAGAGTGTATGAACGCCTCTTTGTATACTAGATTGTCCTCTCCTCGTGGCACACCTGCTCCACAACATTCCGACGTACGTTTCACCATTTATTGCGTCTATTTCAAGGACCCTTTTTATGACTATTGAATAAACACCCTCAAAAACACAGTCTACCTCAAGAAACAAGTTTCAGCTCAGGTTTAATTTGGATATAGTCCTAATAGCCAAAAACTGGTAAAAGGTACATCTGGCATAACTGGTAATATGGATATGGATTGCTGGGTAAGAAGAATAATCTAATCTAAAGACAATACAAATACAAATAAATATTCAGATTTTAGAAGAATAACATAAGTAAAATTCCAATCTTCATTTCTTGGCACGTGATAAAACTACAACAGATTACATTTACAATACGATATATTAGTTGGAGGTAAAAAGATGGCTGTAGCGAATCATGTCTGCCCGGCATTTGATAAATCTACTCCATGGTCAGAAGTTGATATGAATTTGCCTTCACATTGCTTGTTAATGTAATGGGGGGTTGCTTGTTTTTTTTCTACTTTTTCATTACAGATCAGTTTATA
The DNA here is from genome assembly GCF_027579735.1 of Bombina bombina. NCBI lineage: Eukaryota > Metazoa > Chordata > Amphibia > Anura > Bombinatoridae > Bombina > Bombina bombina. Next base: position 25,994,822 of record NC_069507.1, on the reverse strand, counting down.
AAATCTAAATATTGATGCAAAAAATAAATCCAAATATACTTTTAAGGAGATGCTTTGCATTCTGTGTGCAATGGACGATACAAAGCAATTATTTATTTATAAAAAAGGATGAAAAAGAAGAATAAACCATGATACATAACAGTTAACTGAGTGCACTCTGTTTTTGTATGTTTATTTCATTCAGGATGTTGTAATTTTCAGACATCCCAACCTGCAAAAACTCATTTCAGGGAGGTGGCTTCACCCGCTACTGTGCCCCCCCTCCTCCCAGTTATATATTGGACACCTTGAAACCCTAAATAAGATAGAGACTTATCATTAAAGTAGCTTCCCACTAAAGTCACATTAAAAAAAAAGTAGCTTTATTGCACAACCACATACAACAAACCTATTTTTCAGTGATCGTACGTTTGTTTAATTCTTAAATATTTTAGAAAATGAAGTTTAATTACGTGCCGAAAATAAGGTAGTATTTGTGTGGGGCTTTTTGGTTACTGATGCATGCTTTAAGGGTTCTATAATGTACCAGCAACTAAAGACATTCCTTAACCCCTTAATGACAACTGACGTACCAGGTGCGTCCTACAAAAACTAACAGTTAGTGACAATGGACGTACCAGCAGCTCTCAGGGTATTGCAGTGATGCCTCGATATTGAGGCATCCTGCAATACCCTTTAAAAAGCATCCGATGCAGAGAGAGCCACTCTGCACCGGTAGCGATGGTGCCGTTGGTGGATGGGTGGTCGCTTACAAGGGAGGCGGGTGGGCGGCCCATCGCTCCCCGGCATCCGGTTCCTTCTAGTGCTTTGTGCACGCCGGATGCTGGGAGCGTGCGGAGGGGGCCTGCGGGTGCGCGCGCGTGCATGTGTGCGCGCGCGCAGCAACCACTGCCACCAATGACTAATGAGAAGAGAGAGGGGGGCAGAAAAAGTTTTTTAAAAAAAAAAAAAAATAATAGGATCTTCTAGGGTAGGGGGATGGGGTTAGGTGGGGGGGCAGCTACACTACAGAAAACCGCTGTTTAATAAAATAAAAACAAAAAATATCAACCTTTCTTTTTTAGGGAAAACCGGGTACTGGCAGACAGCTGCCAGTACCCAAGATGGTGGCAAATAGGTAGGTTGGGAGGGTTAGAGAGCTGTTTGGGGGGGATCAGGGAGGTTGGGGGCTAAGGCAGGGGTCCATCACAGATGAATACTTAAAAAAAACAAAAAAAAAAAAAACACCTTTTATTTTAGTACTGGCAGACTTTCTGCCAGTACTTAAGATGGCGGGGACAATTGTGGGGTGGGGGAGGGAAGAGAGCTGTTTGGGAGGGATCAGGGGGTGGGATGTGTCAGGTGGGAGGCTGATCTCTACACTAAAGCTAAAATTAACCCTGCAAGCTCTCTACAAGCTACCTAATTAACCCCTTAACTGCTGGGCATAATACAAGTGTGGTGCGCAGCAGCATTTAGTGGCCTCCTAATTGCCAAAAAGCAACGCCAAAGCCATATATGTCTGCTATTTCTGAACAAAGGAGATCCCAGAGAAGCATTTACAACCATTTGTGACATAATTGCACAAGCTGTTTGTTAATAATTTCAGTGAGAAACCTAAAATTGTGAAAAATTTAACTTTTTTTTTTATTTGCTCGCATTTGGCGGTGAAATGGTGGCATGAAATGTACCAAAATGGGCCTAGATCAATACTTTAGGTTGTCTACTACACTACACTAAAGCTAAAATTAACCCTTCAAGGTCTCTACAAGCTCCCTAATTAACCCCTTCACTGCTGGGCATAATACACGTGTGGTGCACAGCGGCATTTAGTGGCCTTCTAATGACCAAAAAGCAATGCCAAAGCCATATATGTCTGCTATTTCTGAACAAAGAGGATCCCAGAGAAGCATTTACAACCATTTGTGCCATAATTGCACAAACTGTTTGTAAATAATTTCAGTGAGAAACCTAAAGTTTGTGACAAAATTTGTGAAAAAGTGAACAATTTTTTTTTTATTTGCTCGCATTTGGCAGTGAAATGGTGGCATGAAATATACCAAAATGGGCATAAATCAATACTTTGGGTTGTCTTCTAAAAAAAAATATATACATGTCAAGGGATATTCAGGTATTCCTGAAAGATATCAGTGTCCCAATGTAACTAGCGCTAATTTTGAAAAAAAGTGGTTTGGAAATAGCAAAGTGCTACTTGTATTTATTGCCCTATAACTTGCAAAAAAAGCAAAGAACATGTAAACATTGGGTATTTCTAAACTCAGGACAAAATTTAGAAACTATTTAGCATGGGTGTTTTTTGGTGGTCATAGATGTGTAACAGATTTTTGGGGTCAAAGTTAGAAAAGTGTGTTTTTTTCAATTTTTTCCTCAAATTTTATCATTTTGTTTATAGTAAATTATAAGATATGATGAAAATAATTGTATCTTTAGAAAGTCCATTTAATGGCGAGAAAAACGGTATATAATATGTGTGGGTACAGTAAATGAGTAAGAGGAAAATTACAGCTAAACACAAACACTGCAGAAATGTAAAAATAGCCATTGTCATTAAGGGTAAGAAAATTGAAAAATGGTCCGGTCATTAAGGGGTTAAAGAAACACTTCTCCGGACTTGAGCCACATTGGATCATGGTACTTGGAGTTTCAGGGAGATTGCATTCTATTTGCTGGCATCAGTGAGTCGCTATTACAATCAGGGAGACTCCCTGAACTTCAGGGAGAGTTGGGATGTCTGAATTTCTGATTGGTCACCTAATAAAAAAGCTAGCAAAAAAAAAAATCAATTATTACCACAGTATGCACAAACATGCTGACAGTTACACTTGTTTTTTTATTTAACAATTTTTTCACTCAAAAAATATTTTATATTGCTATTTTTTTAAATCTGTGTGATATAAACTATTTGCTTCCCGCACCCATTTAATTATATAAAGAAAGTTTTGTTCATAACAGATTTCACAAACTGTTCATTTACTTCTCCCCCATCCCTATTAAGCTGATTGTCCCTGCAGTGTACAACTGGGTATTAGTGTTAATAGCCACCCAGCGAGTCTAGACACAAGTGCACACTGAAAACTTGACAATCTGGTTTTGTGCCTCCAGGGAATTTAAAAAGAAATAAATTCAAATAAAACAAATATAAGTTTTGATAATCTAACAAAGTGACATAAAACTAAGATGACCAGACTCCCAGATCCACATTAGGGTCACTTTGGGCTTCAGAGGAGCTGCCTTCTATACTACATGTAGTACAGAGGAGCTGACTGAGTACAGAGGAACTGCCTGCTATACTACGTGTAGTACAGAGGAGCTGCCTGCTATACTACGTGTAGTACAGAGGAGCTGCCTACTATACTACGTGTAGTACAGAGGAGCTGACTGCTATACTATGTGTAGTACAGAGGAGCTGCCTGCTATAATACGTGTAGTACAGAGGAGCTGCCTGCTATACTATGTGTAGTACAGAGGAGCTGACTGCTATACTACGTGTAGTACAGAGCAGCTGCCTGGTATACTACATGTAGTACAGAGGAGCTGCCTGCTATACTACGTGTAGTACAGAGGAGCTGATTGCTATACTACGTGAAGTACAGAGGAGCTGACTGCTATAGTACGTGTAGTACAGAGGAGCTGTTTGCTATACTACATGGAGTACAGAGGAGCTGCCTGCTATAATATGTGTAGTACAGAGGAGCTGTTTGCTATACTACGTGCAGTACAGAGGAGCTGCCTGCTATACTACGTGCAGTACAGAGGAGCTGCCTGCTATACTATGTGCAGTACAGAGGAGCTGCCTGCTATACTACGTGCTGTACAGAGGAGCTGCCTGCTATACTATGTGCAGTACAGAGGAGCTGCCTGCTATACTACGTGTAGTACAGAGAAGCTGATTGCTATACTACGTGTAGTACAGAGGAGCTGCCTGCTATACTACGTGTAGTACAGAGGAGCTGATTGCTATACTACGTGCAGTACAGAGGAGCTGCCTGCTATACTACGTGCAATACAGAGGAGCTGTCTGCTATACTACGTGTAGTACAGAGGAGCTGATTGCTATACTACGTGAAGTACAGAGGAGCTGACTGCTATAGTACGTGTAGTACAGAGGAGCTGTTTGCTATACTACATGGAGTACAGAGGAGCTGACTGCTATAATATGTGTAGTACAGAGGAGCTGTTTGCTATACTACATGGAGTACAGAGGAACTGACTGCTATAATACGTGTAGTACAGAGGAGCTGACTGCTATACTATGTGTAGTACAGAGGCTCTGATTGCTATACTACGTGTAGTACAGAGGAGCTGATTGCTATACTATGGGTAGTACAGAGGAGCTGCCTGCTATACTACATGGAGTACAGAGGAGCTGACTGCTATACTACGTGGAGTACAGAGGAGCTGCTAGCTATACTATGTGTAGTACAGAGGAGCTGACTAAGTACAGAGGAGCTGACTGCTATACTACGTGTAGTACAGAGGAGCTGATTGCTATACTACATGTAGTACAGAGGAGCTGCCTGCTATACTACATGTAGTACAGAGGAGCTGACTGAGTACAGAGGAGCTGCCTGCTATACTACGTGTAGTACAGATGACCTGTTTGTTATACTACGTGGAATACAGAGGAGCTGTTTGCTATACTACGTGTAGTACAGAGGAGCTGACTGCTATACTATGTGTAGTACAGAGGAGCTGCCTGATATACTACGTGTAGTACAGAGGAGCTGCCTACTATACTGCGTGTAGTACAGAGGAGCTGCCTACTATACTGCGTGTAGTACAGATGAGCTGTTTGTTATACTATTTGGAATACAGAGGAGCTGTTTGCTATACTACGTGTAGTACAGAGGAGCTGACTGCTATACTACGTGGAGTACAGAGGAGCTGCCTGCTATACTACGTGTAGTACAGAGGAGCTGCCTGCTATACTACGTGTAGTACAAAGGAGCTGTTTGCTATACTATGTGTAGTACAGAGGAGCTGCCTGCAATACTACGTGTAGTATAGAGGAGCTGCCTGCTATACTACGTGTAGTACAGAGGAGCTGCCTGAGTACAGAGGAGCTGTTTGCTATACTATGTGTAGTACAGAGGAGCTGCTTGCTATACTACGTGGAGTACAGAGGAGCTGTTTGCTATACTACGTGTAGTACAGAGGAGCTGACTGCTATACTACGTGGAGTAAGGAGGAGCTGTCTGCTATACTACGTGTAGTACAGAGGAGCTGACTGCTATACTACGTGGAGTACAGAGGAGCTGTTTGCTATACTATGTGTAGTACAGAGGAGCTGACTGCTATACTACATGGAATACAGAGGACCTGTTTGCTATACTACGTGTAGTACAGTGGAGCTGTTTGCTATACTACGTGTAGTACAGAGGAGCTGCCTGCTATACTACGTGTAGTACAGAGGAGCTGTTTGCTATACTAAGTGTAGTACAGAGGAGCTGTTTGCTATACTACGTGTAGTACAGAGGAGCTGCTTGCTATACTATGTGTAGTACAGAGGAGCTGACTAAGTACAGAGGAGCTGCCTGCTATACTACGTGTAGTACAGAGGATCTGACTGCTATACTACATGTAGTAAAGAGGAGCTGACTGCTATACTACGTGTAGTACAGAGGAGCTGCCTGCTATACTACGTGTAGTACAGAGGAGCGGACTGCTATACTATGTGTAGTACAGAGGAGCTGCCTGCTATAATACGTGTAGTACAGAGGAGCTGCCTGCTATACAATGTGTAGTACAGAGGAGCTGACTGCTATACTACGTGTAGTACAGAGCAGCTGCCTGCTATACTACATGTAGTACAGAGGAGCTGCCTGCTATACTATGTGTAGTACAAAGGAGCTGACTGCTATATTACGTGTAGTACAGAGGAGGTGACTGCTATACTACGTGCAGTACAGAGGAGCTGACTGCTATACTATGTGTAGTACAGAGGAGCTGACTGCTATACTACGTGTAGTACAGAGCAGCTGCCTGCTATACTACATGTAGTACAGAGGAGCTGCCTGCTATACTATGTGTAGTACAAAGGAGCTGACTGCTATATTACGTGTAGTACAGAGGAGGTGACTGCTATACTACGTGTAGTACAGAGGAGCTAATTGCTATACTACGTGCAGTACAGAGGAGCTGCCTGCTATACTACGTGCAATACAGAGGAGCTGTCTGCTATACTACGTGTAGTACAGAGGAGCTGATTGCTATACTACGTGAAGTACAGAGGAGCTGACTGCTATAGTACGTGTAGTACAGAGGAGCTGTTTGCTATACTACATGGAGTACAGAGGAGCTGACTGCTATAATATGTGTAGTACAGAGGAGCTGTTTGCTATACTACATGGAGTACAGAGGAACTGACTGCTATAATACGTGTAGTACAGAGGAGCTGACTGCTATACTACGTGTAGTACAGAGGCTCTGATTGCTATACTATGTGTAGTACAGAGGAGCTGATTGCTATACTATGTGTAGTACAGAGGAGCTGCCTGCTATACTACATGGAGTACAGAGGAGCTGACTGCTATACTACGTGGAGTACAGAGGAGCTGCTAGCTATACTACGTGTAGTACAGAGGAGCTGACTAAGTACAGAGGAGCTGACTGCTATACTACGTGTAGTACAGAGGAGCTGATTGCTATACTACATGTAGTACAGAGGAGCTGCCTGCTATACTACATGTAGTACAGAGGAGCTGACTGAGTACAGAGGAGCTGCCTGCTATACTACGTGTAGTACAGATGACCTGTTTGTTATACTACGTGGAATACAGAGGAGCTGTTTGCTATACTACGTATAGTACAGAGGAGCTGACTGCTATACTACGTGTAGTACAGAGGAGCTGCCTGCTATACTACGTGTAGTACAGAGGAGCTGCCTACTATACTGCGTGTAGTACAGAGGAGCTGCCTACTATACTGCGTGTAGTACAGATGAGCTGTTTGTTATACTACGTGGAATACAGAGGAGCTGTTTGCTATACTACGTGTAGTACAGAGGAGCTGACTGCTATACTACGTGGAGTACAGAGGAGCTGACTGCTATACTACGTGTAGTACAGAGGAGCTGCCTGCTATACTACGTGTAGTACAAAGGAGCTGTTTGCTATACTATGTGTAGTACAGAGGAGCTGCCTGCAATACTACGTGTAGTATAGAGGAGCTGCCTGCTATACTACGTGTAGTACAGAGGAGCTGCCTGAGTACAGAGGAGCTGTTTGCTATACTATGTGTTGTACAGAGGAGCTGCTTTCTATACTACGTGGAGTACAGAGGAGCTGTTTGCTATACTACGTGTAGTACAGAGGAGCTGACTGCTATACTACATGTAGTACAGAGGAGCTGTTTGCTATACTAAGTGGAGTACAGAGGAGCTGACTGCTATACTACGTGGAGTAAGGAGGAGCTGTCTGCTATACTACGTGTAGTACAGAGGAGCTGTTTGCTATACTATGTGTAGTACAGAGGAGCTGTCTGCTATACTACGTGGAGTACAGAGGAGCTGTTTGCTATACTATGTGTAGTACAGAGGAGCTGACTGCTATACTACATGGAATACAGAGGACCTGTTTGCTATACTACGTGTAGTACAGTGGAGCTGTTTGCTATACTACGTGTAGTACAGAGGAGCTGCCTGCTATACTACGTGTAGTACAGAGGAGCTGTTTGCTATACTAAGTGTAGTACAGAGGAGCTGTTTGCTATACTACGTGTAGTACAGAGGAGCTGCTTGCTATACTATGTGTAGTACAGAGGAGCTGACTAAGTACAGAGGAGCTGCCTGCTATACTACGTGTAGTACAGAGGATCTGACTGCTATACTACATGTAGTAAAGAGGAGCTGACTGCTATACTACGTGGAGTACAGAGGAGCTTTTTTTGCTATACTACGTGTAGTACAGAGGAGCTGAATGCTATACTACATGGAATACAGAGGATCTGTTTGCTATACTACGTGTAGTACAGAGTAGCTGCTTGCTATACTATGTGTAGGACAGAGGAGCTGACTGCTATACTATGTGTAGTACAGAGGAGCTGACTGCTATACTACATGGAATACAGAGGAGCTGACTGCTTTACTACGTGGAGTAAAGAGGAGCTGTTTGCTATACTACATGTAGTACAGAGGAGCTGTTTGTTATACTACGTGGAGTACAGAGGAGCTGTTTTCTATACTATGTGTAGTACAGAGGAGCTGACTGCTATACTACGTGTAGTACAGAGGAGCTGACTGCTATACTACATGTAGTACAGAGGAGCTGAGTACAGAGGATCTGACTGCTATACTACGTGTAGTACAGAGGAGCTGCCTGCTATACTACGTGTAGTACAGAGGAGCTGCCTGCTATACGATGTGTAGTACAAAGGAGCTGCCTGCCATACTACGTGAAATACAAAGGAGCTGCTTGCTATACTATGTGTAGTACAGAGGAGCTGACTGCTATGCTACGTGTAGTAAAGAGGAGCTGACTGCTATACTATGTGGAGTAGAGAGGAGCTGTTTGCTATACTACGTGTAGTACAGAGGAGCTGACTGCTATACTACATGTAGTACAGAGGAGCTGTTTGCTATACTACGTGTAGTACAGAGGAGCTGACTGCTATACTACGTGTAGTACAGAGGAGCTGACTGAGTACAGAGGAGCTGCCTGCTATACTACGTGTAGTACAGAAGAGCTGCCTGCTATACTACGTGTAGTACAGAGGAGCTGCCTGCTGTACTACGTGTAGTATAGAGGAGCTGCTTGCTATACTATGTGTAGTACAGAGGAGCTGCCTGCTATACTACGTGTAGTAAAGAGGAACTGACTGCTATACTACGTGGAGTACATAGGAGCTGTTTGCTATGCTATGTGTAGTACAGAGGAGCTGACTGCTATACTACGTGGAATACCAAGGAGCTGTTTGCTATACTACGTGTGGTACAGAGGAGCTGTTTGCTATACTATGTGTAGTACAGAGGAGCTGACTGCTATACTACATGTAGTAAAGAGGAGCTGCCTGCTATACTACATGTAGTAAAGAGGAGCTGCCTGCTATACTAAGTGGAATACAGAGGAGCTGTTTGCTATACTACGTGGAGTACAGAGGAGATGACTGCTATACTATATGTAGTACAGAGGAGCTGTTTGCTATACTACATGGAGTACAGAGGAGCTGTTTGCTATACTACATGTAGTAAAGAGGAGCTGCCTGCTATACTAAGTGGAATACAGAGGAGCTGTTTGCTATACTACGTGGAGTACAGAGGAACTCTTTGCTATACTACATGTAGTACAGAGGAGCTGTTTGCTATACTACATGGAGTACAGAGGAGCTGTTTGCTATACTACGTGTAGTACAGAGGAGCTGACTGCTATACTACATGGAGTACAGAGGAGCTGTTTGCTATACTAAGTGTAGTACAGAGGAGCTGACTGCTATACTACATGGAGTACAGAGGAGCTGTTTGCTATACTACGTGTAGTACAGAGGAGCTGACTGCTATACTACATGGAGTACAGAGGAGCTGTTTGCTATACTAAGTGTAGTACAGAGGAGCTGACTGCTATACTACATGGAGTACAGAGGAGCTGTTTGCTATACTACGTGTAGTACAGAGGAGGTGACTGCTATACTACGTGTAGTACAGAGGAGCTGACTGCTATACTACGTGGAGTAAAGAGGAGCTGACTGCTATACTACGTGGAGTACAGAGGAGCTGTTTGCTATACTACGTGGAGTACAGAGGAGTTGACTGCTATACTATGTGGAGTACAGAGGAACTGTTTGCTATACTACGTGGAGTACAGAGGAGCTGACTGCTATACTACGTGGAGTACAGAGGAGCTGTTTGCTATACTACGTGGAGTTGACTGCTATACTACGTGGAGTACAGAGGAGCTGACTGCTAAACTACGTGTAGTAGAGAGGAGCTGACTGCTACACTACGTGTAGTAGAGAGGAGCTGACTGCTACACTACATATAGTACAGAGGAGCTGACTGCTATACTACAGTACGTGTAGTACAGAGGAGCTGACTGCTATACTACGTGGAGTACAGAGGCGCTGTTTGCTATACTACGTGGAGTACAGAGGAGCTGACTGCTACACTACGTGTAGTACAGAGGAGCTGACTGCTACACTACGTGTAGTATAGAAGAGCTGACTGCTATACTATGTATAGTACAGAGGAGCTGACTGCTATACTACGTGGAGTACAGAGGAGCTGTTTGCTATACTATGTGGAGTACAGAGGAGCTGACTGCTATACTACGTGGAGTACAGAGGAGCTGTTTGCTATACTACATGTAGTACAAAGGAGTTGCTTGCTATACTACGTGTAGTACAGAAGAGCTGACTGCTATACTATGTGGAGTACAGAGGAGCTGTTTGCTATACTACGTGGAGTACAGAGGAGCTGACTGCTACACTACATGTAGTACAGAGGAGCTGACTGCTACACTACGTGTAGTACAGAGGAGCTGACTGCTATACTACGTTTAATTCAACAAGAACTATATAAATGGCTCTATAGGGGCACTTAACGATAGAATACATAAAACATACAAGGTGAAACAAAGTATATATAGATAATGATACACAACAATAACCATAGTCACAGGATATACTGAACTCCCGTATATTGTTAGTTCATCAGGGGTTAAATTTCCTGTAGCAATTTCAGGATCACAATGGCTGAATTCCTCTTCACACAAATGTAGTGGAATAAAACAACATCATCTAGCAAATATAAGAGAGGTGCCTCATGTGTGTAGTCACCAAATAGACAAATCAGATAGAAAATGCCAAACACAGGGTACTCACATTTCCCTAGAGCACCCTTATGTGCTAGTAGACCCAGGCTGGCAGTATAAAGGTGTCAGCTCACCTCCTCCCGATAGCTGCACGTTGTCCAGGGACAGCTCAAACACACTTACAGTGATAAACCAAACAGTAGGACTAACACATATGTGCACCTGGCAATTAGGGCTTGTAAACACTGTTGTAGTTTAAAAACTGATTTATTAAAACCATATCAAATTAAAAAAATACAGTATTAAAAACTGGTGGATCTGTACCCCCAGATATAAAACGTGTTTCTCAGCAGTTACACTGTTTCCTCAGGCATAAAAAACCCTATACTGATGCACTTACTGTTGCACTTATTTAAATGCTAACCTATCTAATCAGATTCTGATAGCACAGGTGTAATGAACATCTAATCACTAACAGTCTTTAGCTGTTGTGTCAAACAGTCAATTTCAAAACAGTGTTGGATCTAAAATATGTCTACATTATATAATACAATCAATTAATCCCAACTGATTAATCCTTGTATACAAAGCTATTTCACAGATAAAATCATATGTACATATATCCTATTGGAATAGCGATGAAAAATGCTTATGATGAAACAGAATAAAATAAATAACTGACACATCACATATGATAGATCAAAAGTAGATGACACATTCATGCTGACATTAAGAAAGTTAATTTATACAGTGTATAGACAAAATAATACAATGTAACAGCTTTGTTGAATAATACAATGTGAAAATTCTGTTGAAGCTGTCAGAAGCTGCCAGAATTAACCCACAACCTAAAAAATGATAACTAATAATAAAAATTAATAATGCGTGGACCTCAAATGAATGATGTACGAAAATGCCTATGTGTGTGCACAAACTGCTATATGTATGTGCACAAACTGCCATTCACAATTCTAATTCTAATCCCATATGTGTCTTACCTAAATTATCTATTGACAGTGAAAACTCTATGGAAGTGGATCTCTAAACATGTGTGAGCTTATTGCTCACTTGATTTGAGTAAGTGCCTATAAGTGTGTGCACAAACTGCTAAATGTGTGTGCACAAACTGCTGTTCACAATTCAAATTTTAATTCCATAAGTGTCTTTACCAAAATTCTCTATTAGGAACTCCATGAGGGTGGATCTTTAATCGTGTGTGAGCTTATTGCTCACTTTAAATGAATTACATGCATAAGTGCCTTTAAGTGTGTGCACAAACTATTATATGTGTGTGCACCAAATGCTATTTATAAGGGTGAATCTCTAATAGTTTGTGAGCTTATTGCTCACTTCAAGGGGATTATGTATGTAAGTTCCTATAAGTGTGTGCACAAACTGCTATTCTAATATTAATTCCATATGTATCTATACATAAATTAGCTATTAGAAGTGAAAAATGTCATGGAGGTAGATCTCTTATCATGAGTGAACGTATTTAAAAATAATTATATACGTGAGTGCCTGTAAGTGTGTGCACAAACTACTGTATGTGTGTGCACAAACTGCAATTAACAATTCTAGTTCTTATTCTGTATGTGTCTTTACCTGAATTATCTATTAGTTGTGAGAACTCCAGGGAGGTAGATCCCTACTTGTGTGTGAGCTTATTGCTCACTTGATGGTAATAATGTACATATGTGCCTATAGGTGTGTGCACAAACTGCTATATGTGTGTTAACAAACTGCTATTCACAATTCTAATTACTGTATATGTATGTCTTTAGAAGTGTAAGGGTGGATCTCTGATCGTGTGTGAGCTTATTGCTCATGAAATTTAAAAATTTGTATATGATGATATAAGTTGTCATATGCATTTAAATGCACATGGCAATCAAAAAGCAGCTGAATCAATAACTTAATTTAACCCTGTGGGAAAGAGAGACTGAAACCGAAAGATCCAGTAGGTTTCTCTTTGACGTAGCCTGGTGTACCTATTATATTGTTGGACTAGGGGGATTACTTTAAGGGGTGTGATGGAAAAGCTACAGGTACCCTTACAGTATTCTAATGCATTATTTCTGGATACACTGTGTTTAAGGGAGCCTTTCTTGAGGTTACGAAGATGTTCACTCCATCTGGTTCTGATCATCCTACAGGTGCGCCGCAAATACTGTACACCACATACACATGTTAAGACATAAACCACAAATGTAGAATCACAAGTGATGTTTTGTTTGATAGTTAATGTCTCCCCCAGTTGTAAATGAAGTAATTTCTGTCTTCCCATGTGTAATATGTGTACACATCGGACATCTCACATTTCTGCATCTAAATGTACCTGGCTGATGATTATTGGTGAGGTGACTAGGAATTCTTTTTGAGGAAGACATTCTATTAGGTGACTACCTTATTGGGGCCAACTTTTGTTTCAGTCTAGGTGCTCTCCTATATACCATTTTCAAATTTTTAAACAATTAATTTTTCAAATACTGATCAATGTCAATGTATGACTTAGAGAGAAGGTGAATACCACTGCAAAATACAATCTAGTGTGAGTAGGTAAAGGTAAAAACCAAACAGGACTGTGTGGAGCTGGTGAAGAAAGCGGTGGACTAACCGCACATATTCAAAAACAGAAAAAACGCTGCTACCGAGCAAACAGTGTAGAAAACTTTATTCTATGATTAAAAGACACAATACAAGGAGGAGAGGGCTCTGCTGTCTTACGCGTTTCATGCCGCAAGGTGCTTACTCATAGACTTAGAGCCCAAATAAAAAGACCGTCGTATTTGAAACGTTGAGGTCAAAAGTATTGACGTCAGCGCTATCTGTCATATAGCCGTAAATCCATGTGGCGGTAACCCTTCATAATGCAACGGTAATTAAATACATTGCTTTTTTACCTGTAGACAGTACCAATAGTGGCAAACATAATGAGAATAGTTAATATAGCTAAGATTAAATAATATTAGGGGAAACAAAATACTAATGTAAAACACAGATCTATCTTACAGCGATATAAGCTACAAATATATGACCTATATAACCAATAAATAAATAGATAAAACGAAGTCACCTTTGGGTATGAATCTTGAGTGGGACATGTGACAGATAGTGCTGACATCATCACTTTTAACCTCACCGTGGATTGGCTGTTTCACCTTTCAAATACAACAGTCTTTTTACTTGGGCTCTAAGTCTATGAGTAAGCGCCTTGCGGTGTGAAACGCATAAGCCAGCAGAGCCCTCTCCACTGTGTATTGTGTTTTTTTATCATGGAATAAAGTTTTCTACACTGTTTGCTCGGTAGCAGCGTTTTTCTCATTTTTTTATCTCTCTATGTATGACTTGCCTTATTTCCCTATGATAGGAATTAAATACCTTTTACTGGCTTTAACGCTTTAGAACACTGTAAGGGTACCTGTAGCTTTTCCACTACACCTCTTGAAGTAATCCCCCTAGTCCAACAATATAATAGGTACACCAGGCTATGTAAGAGAGAAACCTATTGGAACTTTCAGTTTCAGTTTCTCTTTCCCACAGGGTTAAATGAAGTTATTGATTAAGCTGCTTTTTGATTGCCATGTGCATTTAAATAAATATGACAACTTATATCATCATATACAAATTTTTACATTTCTTGAGCAATAAGCTCACACACGATCTGAGAGCCAGCCCAGGGGGTTTACACTTCTAAAGACACACATGGAATTAGAATTGTGAATAGCAGTTTGTGCACACACATATAGCAGTTTGTGCACACACCTATAGGCACTTACGTACATTATTACCATCAAGTGAGCAATAATAATAAATTAAAAATAATTCAGGTAAAGACACATACAGAATTAGAACAAGAATTGTTAATTGCAGTTTGTGCACACACATATAGTAGTTTGTGCACACACTTACAGGCACTCACGTATATAATTATTTTTAAATAAGTTCACTCACGATAAGAGATCTACCTCCATGAAGATTTTCACTTCTAATAGATAATTTATGTATAGATACATATGGAATTAAACCTATACTATTACCCTAACACTGCGCTAACTGACAACTGCTGTAGAGCCTATTGTAACTTATTATCAACCGGCTGAACTCTACACACTTGAACGTTTACAGGATTTGCATACACAGTAACAATTCACAATGTGAAATATAGTTTTAAGTGAGCCAATTGCTAAGCACTCCTTATACACACTATAACTATACAGTAGATATGGACAAAATTGAATATCAATTGAATATCAATTGTATTGACAAATGTAACGCAATATTCAAAAGTGAAAATAAAACACAATCTAACTATCACACATAACTTTTAACACAAACTAAAAAGTAGCATAACAAATGCTACCTATCTCACCTCGATGTCCCCAGGAGTATGGTAGATTTGCACATATATTCGAATGTCAGAGTAAAGATCCTCCTGCCTCTGTTATTGAGAGCGGTGCTGCTTTGATGCTCGTTAGACGCTGAAGAGCGCCCAAACTACGGGAAGCTGTGAACACAAAAAAGGAACAGAGCGCAACCGCAACTCAAGGTAAAACTTTTATTTTTATGTCATGCGCTAAAAAACGAATTGCACTTACAAGAAGTTGGCAATATTAAAGCCTTTAGGTATTAACAGTCCGCTGGATCACAGTTTTTCTGTTAGCTCCTCACACTGGGATCAGTTCTGGCGTCTCCATGAAATCCCCAGGATCAGATGTCAATAACCCAAATGGTGACAGATAAGCAAGTACTTGTAAGAACAACTGAATTTAAATGTCCATCAACAGTGTCCCTATTAACGTCTACGCGTTTCATCCTCCTTAGTCGGGACTTTCTCAAGACTCAGGGTATGGTAACTTCTTTCGCGGGGATCCTCTTCTTAAATATCCAGCTGTATTTCCATTGGTTGAACTCTAGACCAATTGTAGACTCCGATCCGACACACCCACCAACAAACAATGTGTCTCGAATGCGGTACGTCAGACAGGAGTCGCCGATATTGATATTTTCATTAGAATTTAAAAACACCACCTTACACAAATTGAATATTGCAATACAACTGAATAATACAAAACGACAACAACATCATATAATATTTTAAAATATACGAACATAACATTATATTGTGCTTTCGAATAGCACTTTGTAAGGCTCTTGCTTACTAAAACCTCTGCTAGTATTTCTTAAAGGGATATTATTAGCGATTCCTTAAAGGGATATGCACTTTGCCTTCTCCCTTATGTACCTCCTATTACTAGTAATGGAGATGTACCAACACCAATTCTAAACCTCTCTAATGTGTGCTTACCTATAATTAAAAAATTTTTGTTTTAATAATTTAAAAATTTAAAAAATATATAAGCTGGTGAAACCCTAAAATTTCCTGTCCTCTCTCCTCGCGTCTGAAGAAACAGAGTGTCCGACCACAGGGGTAATTATATCCTGATTCCTGCACCCCTTACCCTGCCCTCATCAGGTACTTTTCTACCCTTTCTATATCAAGGATAAGTGTCAGTGAACATATTGCATTATCTGGAGTACTATTTACGGTTAGCCTGTGTTAATTACAGAAATGGTCATGGCTACGCATGTTTTCTAAGGGGCAGTTTAAAAGTTTAATTGCTGAAGGAGTACCTTGCAAGGACTCAGCTATTTGTTTCATAATTTTCCTGCCACCATAATTCAGAAGAAACGGTTGTATGTGAATCATTTTCAGGACTCAGTATATCCTGGTGGATAAAGGATAAATTTAATATAAATATCATATTAGGATCTTGTATTTCTCCCTTTGTGTGACTTTTTGTTCAGGATCTCAATACAACAACTGCAGATAAAGGGATAAAACCTGCAAAAATATTAATTGGGGACTCTGTATTAACCTTATCCACAAAGGAGAGCTAGTCCTATGACTTTATTAAAGCAGCAGTGAAAACTCCATCCTGACCCCTTATGGATCTACAGGGGAAATCTATATATCTTATACATGAAAAGAAGAAGGAAAAGTGTATGAGAAGTGAACAATAAATAAAGGGGACTTGTTTTTCTAGCTGCAGCAGTCAAAAGAAAAGAGAAAAGAAACAATATATTTTGTGTTATAAGTCTGTATCTGATTTTACACATCATAGGTTATTTTGCATTTTCTTTTTTTTTTTTTAAGGAAAAAGAAGGAGAAAAAAAAAAAGCAAAAGGTTGTTGGCTATGCAATATTGTGATATTTGCAAAAACTGTATATTTGTTTGTTTAGATAGTATATTCTATGAATCTTTTTATCTGTCACATAGTTTTCCTGGTTTAAACTAAGGTGTTTACCTATAATATATCTTGCTGAAATAGCATTACAGATAAGCTTAAAACTCTTTTTTTTTTAGAAAAAAAAAAGAAGTTAAATGGTTAATGATCTGCCTAGGGTAATATAGTAGTCTTTTGTAGGATTCCAGTACTTTAATAGCAGATTAGATAGACCTGTCAGGCTCTTTTTCCCCTCACCTTCACTATTATCACACTCCACTTTTTTGACCCTTAATATTTTGTTCAATCACTCAATTTTTTATTGCACGTGGATTGGTTTCCACTTTTTTTAGCTCTCACGCCATTTTATGGATAGATTTGTCACACAGGCGAATACTATTTCGCCCATAATGCCTGCCAAGGTCAAAGAAAGAAAAAATAAGGTTAATAACTCAAGTAATGATACAAGTCTGGATCACTCTGCTATAAGAATGGATTCTCAGGTTTTATTTTCACAGATAGCCGAGTTGTTTACACCCCAGTTTGAGCTTATTAAAAGAGAATTAACCAGTATTTCCTCTGACGTGATAACCCTTACAGAGGAATTAAGGCAATTTGCCGCAAGGATCTCCGAAGTTGAGACCAGGGTTTCCGACTTAGAGGATCTGGTTAATTCTCAGGAAACTATCTCGCAGAAGCAAGAAACAAAAATTAATAATCTCCAATCTCGCCTGGAAGAACTAGAAGATCATTCTAGAAGGAATAATATAAGAATAATAGGCCTCCCAGAAACCTTAGACTATGAGGACTTAATTAAAATCACGTCAGTTTTACTCCCCCAAACCTTAGGGGTTCCGGCCTCACAGTTACCTCTAGAAGTTGAAAGAGCTCATAGGTTAGGGACCAACAGAGAGGCTCTAGATGGTGCAACCAGAAATAGGGCTTGCCTAGTGAAATATCTAAAATTCCAGGATAAAATTGAATTATTAAGATTATTTAAGAAAAATGGTTCTCTCATGTTGGGAAACCACAAAATATTATTGTTTCAAGACTTTTCGCCCGAAACGTCTGCCAAGAGGAAACTGATGGCCCCCCTTTGTACTCAGCTGATAAAGCAGAATATGAAAGCAAGGCTGATTTACCCTGCAAAAATTGTCCTAAAAGAAAAGGGAAAGAGATATTTATTTGCTAACCCTAAAGAAGTAAAAGAGTTCATTGATACTAATGTAACCCTCTAGGGGGTACCGCCATAGAGGCGGGTCGAATGTTATATCTTTTTATTTTTATAAGGATGTATAATGTCTGCTTTGTAATTAATTTTTATTTTTTGGTATGTATGTGTGCTGGGTTTCCTTTTTTCTTTTTCCATAGTTATCCACTTCTCTCTCCCCTTTTTCCCCTCTACCGCCTTTTAGTATAACTGGAACAGAATTTCGGGATGATGATTGATTTAAAGGTTGTGTCGTGGAATGTTGGTGGAATTTCTTCCCCAGCTAAACGTAAACTTATACTGAAACACCGAGCTAAGGATAAACCAGATATTGCATTCTTGCAGGAGACGCATTTAAATTAAGTAGAAACTGCAAAACTTAAGTGTAAATGGGTAGGACAAGTTATTGGGGCCCCCTCCTTAAACAGGAAATGTGGAGTAGCAATTCTACTTAATAAAGACTTAAAATACTCTATTATCAAGGTACAAGCCGACCCTGATGCACGTTTTATAATTTTGAAGATTTTCGTTAATGAAGTTAAATTTATTCTGTGCAATCTTTATGGCCCTAATTTAATATCCCAGAGATTCTGGAAAAAAATTGAACATATCCTGTTTTCGTTGATTAATGAAAATATTATAATGGGTGGAGATTTTAATTTAACTCCCTGTCCTATAATGGATAGACTTTCAGGTAAAAACTTAAAATTTAATAATAGAGGTGCACGTCTCCTTAAAAAAATGTGTTATAATCTTAAATTATGTGATATTTGGAGACTTAGGAATCCTGATGCTCAGAGATACACATGTGAATCTAAGTCATTTAAATCTTTCTCTAGAATCGATTTATTTTTAATTTCTGAATCTTTATCCAAACAAAAATTAAGGGTGGATATCAGCAACATTGCGATTTCAGACCACGCGGTTATATCACTCAGTTTTGTATCCTCAAATATTAAAAAAAATTAGGGTGTCAGATTCTTTTTTCCCAGATATCTTGTGAATAATATTAAATTTTCTATATGGTTAAAACAGAGCTGGAAGGACTTCTGTAGTTTTAATATTAACTATTTCAATAAAATCGAAGTTTTCTGGGAAACCGCAAAGGCGGTGCTACGGGGTCAAATACAGGCCTATATGTACAATTTAAATAAAAAACAGCGAGCAGCTGAAACGCAATATTCCAACCAGGTAAAAAATACATATAGAAAATATTTATATCAGCAATCAGCTAGAAACTGGAAAGCCTATTCTGAAGCCAAAAAAGCTCTAGATATTTTTCTTAAACAAAAATCTCTGGAACAAGAATCAAAGATTAGCCTATATTTTAGGGGTTTTCAGGGATGTTCCGCTAAACATCTAGCTCGCCTTACTAAAAGTAGAAAGAAAGAATTATATATCTGCAAGTAGGTAATTCTAGAGTTTTTGAAACAGAGGAGATTTGTAAGGTTTTTTTTGATTTCTAGCAGTTACTTTACACTGATATAACTAGTGATGCTGAGTGTCAAGATAATTTCTGTCAGGATTTGCAAATCCCACAGATTCTGGAGGAGGAATCAGCCTTTCTAATTGCACCTATTTCTGACGAAGAAATTCTTGGAGTCATAGAGCGGCTTGAAACTAATAAAGCAGCCGGCCCGGATGGCTTGCCGGGAGAATTCTATAAGATCCTGGCACTAGAGTTGAAGCTGACTTTGGGCAAATTGTTTAATTCTTATTTTTGTTCCAATGATTCTATCTCTTTGTATTTTTCTGCGGCCAATATCTCTTTAATATTAAAAAAAGGAAAAAACCCAGAAGATCCCGCGTCTTATAGACCAATTTCTGTGTTAAACACAGATTATAAAATTCTATCTTCAATAATCGCTAAGAGGGTGGCCATCATACTGGAGAAAGTTATCCACACAGACCAGGTAGGCTTCATGTTAGTTAGGAACTCTACTAGACATATCCGCAGCGTTGCTACATTTCTTGATTATCATTGGAATCTATATGGGGCAAATAAAGTTAATAATGATAAGACTCAAGATATAGCAATTTTAACACTTGATGCCGAAAAGGCTTTTGACTCTATATCCTGGAAGCATTTATTTTTTACTTTAGCTAAATTTGGATTTCATGAACAATTTGTTTCTTTTATTAAGAAACTTTACAGATCTCCAATATCCTTTTTATTGGTTAACAATACACTTTCAGAAAAGATTATATTGAAAAGAGGTACGCGTCAAGGATGCCCGTTATCCCCGTTATTATTTAATATTGCGTTAGAACCTTTAGCGATCAAATTAAGGGAAAAGATGGAAGGTATATCTTTGGGTACACAAACTCTTAAATTACTACTTTATGCTGATGACCTTCTACTGTTTTTTGAGGATACTAGACAGTCTATCCCACTAGCTATGAGATACTTGAAACAGTTTGGTGCCTTCTCCGGGTATAGGGTTAATTTGCAAAAGAGTGAGCTTTTATGGGTTAAAAAATCAGTGGGTAGTATTCAAGAAACTCCGTTTAGGACAGTGGATTGTATTAAATATTTGGGTATTTTTTTTCATACTAACCCAAAAAAATGGTACAGTGCGAATTTTACCCCCTTATTGGAGAAAATCCAGGCCGATTTAGAAAATTGGACGTCTTTCCCACTTTCATTGAAAGCACGGGTTAACTTATTTAAAACTATTATTTTCCCTAGATTGCTTTACCCTCTGCAAAATTTACCAATTTTTATTCCTTTAATGATATAAAGAATTTATGTACACGTATTTCCAGATTTATCTGGGGTAATAAAAAAGCACGTATATCTCTTGACAAGCTGATGTTGAAAAAGGAATTGGCAGGTTTTTCTTTACCCAATATTAAACTTTATAATTGGGCAGCTATGATTAAGATAGCACTTGACTGGATCTCAGAATCTAATATAGTCTCTTCCTTTGATCTTGAAAGTTTTTATTGCAAACCTTTTATGTTAAAGGCTATATTGCATTGTCCGCTTAAAACACTTCTGTCTAATATTAATAGTCTTACTACTATTAAAAATATAGTAGTGGCGCGGAGGAAATGCTGTATCCTGCTTGGGATAGATCCAAATTTCTCAAAATTTTTGCCTATCTGTGGGAATCCTCAATTTTTGCCAGGAATTTATAATAAGGCCTTTCAATCGTGGAAAGACAAAAAGCTCTGCTTCTTAGCTAAGATTATGACAGATAATGGACAAGTTGTCTCTTTTCAAGAATTAATCTCTCAATTTGGCATTTCTAATAAGACCTTTTTTGCGTATCTGCAAATACGTCACTATATAGATGCGTCGGACTGCACTTTTCCTATCTCTCCCGCGTGGTCTGAAATTGAGGTATGCTGTTCTAAATTTAAAGTGGGTGATGCCTCTATCTCTTTAATGTACAATATTATGATGTCCAAACAAGGTGCACTAGCTATGGGGAACATTATTAATAAATGGATTTATATTTTTCCAGAGATGGATGGAAATAAAATTATTTCTAGTTTTTCAGTATTTAATCAATGTCTTGTCCCTACTGCCTGGAAAGAGTCTCATATGAAAATATTTAATCATTTTTATATTTCTCCGTATAAATTGAATAAAATGTTCCCCTCTACAGTTTCAAACTGTCCACGTTGCAGTTTTCTAGGGGCTGATTTCTGTCACATGGTATGGTATTGTCCAAAAAAATTTCAACTGTGGCAAAAAATAGCGTACTGGGTTTCCAGCCTTTATAACTTGCAGATTCAATTTACATTAGAAAATATTTTTTTTTATATAGTCAGGATGAGAGTTTTGGTTTATATCAAAATATGGTCAATACGATTATATTATTAGTAAGACATTTAATCTTTAAGAACTGGAAAGCTCATTCTGCACCAAAATTTTCAAGTTTGTTAAAGGAAATTCAGTCTCAGATTATATTTGAATCATTCCAGTTAAATACAGTCTCCGACAGGAAAATAAAATCATTTTTTTACGCTTGGCTTCCAATAATTAAATCCTACCCGAATAATCTACAAAAACAGATTTTGTCCCCTTTTTTGAACACTAATGCTTTTATGGATCTTGTCCTGCATAATTTTTTCCCAGCTTAGTGGGTCTCGCTTTATAGAGAAGGTTAGGTTATAGGTATTGGTGGAGGGGGAAGAGGGCTGGAGGCATGGTGTGTTTTTTTTTTTTGTTTTTTTTTCTTTTCCTCTTATTTTTTTTTTCTCTTTCTTTTTATTATGTATGTAAGTAGTTTTGCTTGATGATAAAATTATCCAACAGCGTTAGCCTCAGTTATGAGGATATAACAAATGTATGTACAAACTGCAAGTGTTGGGGCCACTAATTTTCTAGATATCTAAAGAAGTTGTATTTTGTATCACTTTAAACTGAAGAAAGGTATGATTTAATGTTTTTGTATTATCATTATGTACTATGTTTATTTTACTTGTGGTCTTTGGTACCCTGTGAGGTGACCTAATAATGTTTCTGATTTATTTTTCTTTGTATATACCTTAATTATTCTTGCTGTGGAATTTCAAAAATAAAAGATTTAAAAAAAAAAGAGAGAATTTTGGTAAAGACACTTATGGAATTAGAATTTGAATTGTGAACAGCAGTTTGTGCACACACATTTAGCAGTTTGTGCACACACTTATAGGCACTTACTCAAATCAAGTGAGCAATAAGCTCACACATGTTTAGAGATCCAGTTTTCACTGTCAATAGATAATTTAGGTAAGACACATATGGTATTAGAATTAGAATTGTGAATAGCAGTTTTTAAACTACAACAGTGTTTACAAGCCCTAATTGCCAGGTGCACATATGTGTTGGGCCTACTGTTTGGTTTATCACTGTAAGTGTGTTTGAGCTGTCCCTGGACTACGTGCAGCTATCGGGAGGAGGTGAGCTGCCACCTTTATACTGCCAGCCTGCGTCTACTAGCACATAAGGGTGCTCTAGGGAAATGTGAGTACCCTGTGTTTGACATGTTCTATCTGATTGGTCTATTTTGGTGACTGATACACACATGAGGCGCCTCTCTTATATTTGCTAGATGCTGTTGCTATACTATGTGTAGTACCGAGGAGCTGACTGCTATACTATGTGTAGTACCGAGGAGCTGACTGCTATACTATGTGTAGTACCGAGGAGCTGACTGCTATACTATGTGTAGTACCGAGGACCTGACTGCTATACTATGTGTAGTACAGAGGAGCTGACTGCTATACTATGTGTAGTACCGAGGAGCTGACTGCTATACTACGTGTAGTACAGAGGAGCTGACTGCTATACTATGTGTAATACAGAGGAGCTGACTGCTATACTACGTGTAGTTCAGAGGAGCTGACTGCTATACTATGTGTAGTACCGAGGAGTTGACTGCTATATTATGTGTAGTACCGAGGAGCTGACTGCTATACTATGTATAGTACAGAGGAGCTGACTGCTATACTATGTGTAGTACCGAGGAGCTGACTGCTATACTATGTGTAGTACCGAGGAGCTGACTGCTATACTATGTGTAGTACCAAGGAGCTGACTGCTATACTATGTGGAGTACACAGGAGCTGTAGTCACATACTTTATATTGATACCAATAGGTAATATGTGATTACAGAATAACAAAATAAACGTTTACAGTGATTGCGGACCTCCTCTATTTGTGCAAACTGATGTAATGAGCCCTCAGCAAGTCAGTCATTCCTGTGCACGTCACGCAGTATGTCTGACACAATTATCTAGAAATAAAAGATAACAATATGACCTCATGGACCATTTGTCTTAAATCATTTTTTAAGAATGTATATTTGTTTCTGCACATCAATGCATTTTTTTCTTTGTTAAAACCCTTAACTGTACATAAGCGATCTATTTAATAATTGTTACATTCTGACAAATAGATAATTTATGAAAGGCCATGTCACTAAAACCTGTATTTCATTTCACTAAACATGACCCTGGGGGAAAGATGTGTGATGTGCTGTTAGCAAAGCAGTACCCTGCAGCTATACAGAGGGAGTGTACACCTGAGTACAGGAATGCAGACAGACTGGTGGGAATCCCAGTGTACGGCCGTCAATGTCATCGAGTATACAGTAACAATAGTTATGTGTGGCACTAGGAGCATTGGGGATCAGATGTGTAATAAGTAGGGCTGTGCAATTAATCGCTATATGAGGCAGGAATATCTAAATCCCATGAGGCTGCAATTTTTTTTATCAAAACAAAAAATAAAAACAGCTTCCTTAAAGGCACATTATACACTAGATTTTTCTTTGCATAAATTTTTGTAGATGGTCCATTTATATAGCCCATACAGTTTGTCTTTTTTTTTTTTTTTTTTTTTAATGTATAGTTTTGCTTATTTTTAAATAACATTGCTCTGATTTTCAGACTCACAACCAAGCCCCAAAGTTTTAGGAGAATACCGAGGTATACCTACTCCTGCTTGCTTCTGTTTGTGTAAAGGGTCTTTTAATATGCAAAGGTAGGGGGAGGGGGGAAATGTCTGATATTTCCCACTTGCAGTGGCTGTTCCAGTAACCTTTTAAACAGAGCTAAACTGGGAGCTTCTAATTAATTTTTTAAACGGTTTTATACTGGATTTTTATATCAGTATCTGTGCATATTATTCTTTATAGTAGTGTATATTACATTCAGTTACATGAAAATTGGTGTATACTGTCCCTTTAACATGTCAATCCCACAAACGCTTCAGTCCAGCCCAGCCGCAGCACCGATCACTCCTCCAGGGGGCAGACCAGGAAGCGTCACCTCAGTGTCATAGCACATAACGCTACAGTCAACATTTTACTTGCCTTGTGGTTTGTTGCTGCAGTCCTGAGGTGAACACAGAAGATGGCGGGCTAGCGGGGCTCTTTTCTTTGGCCTGTTCAGTCTGCAGTGCAAATTGCAAAGGGAACAAGCCGCTGTTTTGAACAGTTAATTTATTTTTTTATGCAAAATGTATATTTAAACAATATTTTAATAAAAATGCAATTAAAATCACAATATTTCATCAACCAATTATATTTTTGTTTCTCCATATTGCACAGCCCTAGAAATAATCAATGTTATGTTATACCGATAATTTCCCGCTAATGGGCACTTATGCTTATGGATTCTTGATTCCTCCACAACCAACCAGGACCAAACAAGTAGTAGGAATAGAGGAATAGATGAAAACATATTTATGCAATATTCATACTTAAGATTTTAACTATGTATTTACTGTAAATATTTCAAATTTTCTGATGTGCATATGCTATGTTGTTTGCACAATGGGTGTTTGGGTGACTTCTATGGGGAATACAAAAATGGAAGGGCGTTTGCGCGATCTTGGGTGTTTCTTTTCCCCCCACTTTTTTTCTCCATTGATTTCTATGGGGGAATACATGCACGCACATGTGAAAAAAGTTTGTTTTTTCACTCTATTCTGGTTAACACTAGCACAAAATAAAAAAAAATGGAACTTGTAATACGAACGCATCCCGACAAGCGTAAACATTAAAATCCTAGCAGAGTTTCCACGATTGCGGAAAAAAATACTGCACCACTTGTAATATCGCCCATAGTCTCTGCCCACCAATCTCAAACACAGGGCTAGGGGCTAGATTAAAGGGATATGGAACACAATTATTTTCTTTCATGATTTGGATAGAGCAGCAATTTTAAAGGGACACTGAACCCAAATTTTTCTTTCATGTGTCAGATAGAGCATGAAATTTTAAGCAACTTGCTAATTTACTCCTATTATCAAATTTTTCTTCGTTCTCTTGCTATCTTTATTTTAAAAGCAGGATCTTAGCAGCCAGCCCATTTTAGGTTCAGCACCATGGATAGTGCTTGCTTATTGGAGGCTTGCATTTACCCACCAATAAGCAAGCATAAACTAGGTTCTCAACCAAATATGGGCTGGCTCCTATGCATCACATTCCTGTTTGGGTTAAGGCTATAGGAAGAGGATTGGGCTAGTATATGAACTTGCGTTAAGGTTATGTTTAGAGTAAGAGTTAGTGCTAAGATTAAATTTAGGTTTAGGGCTAGCGTTAGGTTTAGCACTAGGATTGACTTTAGAGGTAGGGCTACGGTTAAGGTAAGGGTTAAGTTAAGGGTTCGAGATTGGGTTAGGGCTAGAATTAAGACTAGATTTAGGGATAGAACTAGTATAAGATCTTGAATTAGGGTTAGCGTTAAGATTAAGTTTAGTGATAGGAGTAGAATTAGGTTTAGAACTAGATTAAGGATAAGTGGTAGATTAAAGTTTAGGGCTAGAGATGAAGTCTAGAGTTATGGGCTAGAGTTGGGGTTAGCTTTAGGATTAAGTTTATGGTTAAGGTTCAAGTTAGGTTTAGCACTAGAATTAACTGGAAGGAATATCACTTGTAGCACAGGAAATAATGTGTTTCATCCTCAGCAATATCCCAGCTGTGACATTGTGACGGTCATGGGATTGCTACTGTAAAGAAATTAACGTAGTGAACCAGAAAGAGAAGGATTTTATCAGGCCTAAAACACCCTTCTCAGTAGTGTGTATAATAAGCTAACATTCTCTGTACTTTCTGTAAACATCCTTTGTAAACGGTGTTTTTGTAGATGAAAGATGTGATAACAGCTTCATGGGTAATAAAATAAACAGCTGATGCTTTCAGTGATATATGTGAAATACTGGGGAATGCTGCCCCCTACAGGAATGGTGAAGAGTAGATTAAACAATGGATAATTTTCAGTGAACACAGAGAAATCTGGAATTTACTCACATAGTAGTTATTAAATCCTTAGGTGCCAAAGAGTTCTACAATGTACTGCACAACAATCAACGGTTTAAACTATATCATGTATTTAGAGCATATTGTGTTCTTATATCTTTATTTGTCTCCTTTTGATATTATATAGAACTGGCTCCCAAAATTTTAATTTTGGATCCAAAAAAGTTTTGATACATATAATTTGTGCATTATCTGGCACCTAATTGTTTATCCTGTGAGTAGAAATGTATACACTTTTTAATTTCAAAACAAAATTAGTTACAAAGGGAAGAGTTGTGTGCATGTGAGTGAATACATGCACACAACTCTGCTAGCCACACTTAAATGGACGTTGTAATGCAGAAATTACATGCAGCAATTATTAGAGTATATAATTGTATTACTGAACCTAGATAAATACAAAAACATAAATCTCAGCTAAAATTGTGCCTTATCAAAATTTTTCTTTTTCTTTCAAATCAATAAATAACCTAATATTCTCATTTGTTTTTTTAGATTCTGGGTTCTAGTCTCAAATATTCCTGCTTGTCACAATTTCCCTACTGTCAGGCCCCTCTTTGTTTATAGACATATGCATGCTATAACACAATATAATGTAATATAATATAATATAACATAATACATTTCAACATAACATAATATAGCACAATATCATATAACATAAAATAATATAATATAACACAACATAACAATATAACAACATATTATATTATATAATACATATTATATTATATAATACAATATAATATAATTAAACATAATATAACATAACATAATACAATACAATTAAACATAACAATATAATATAATATAACATAACATAACATAATACAATAAAATTAAACATAACAATATAATATAATATAACATAACAATATAATATAATATAACATAACATGATATAACATAACATAATATAACATAACATAATATAACATAACATTATATAACATCATATAATATAACATAACATAATAAAACATAATATAACATAATATAATATTACATAATATAACATACTATGCTATAATATAACATAATATAACATAATATAATATAACATAATATAACATAACATATTATAAAATACCATAAAATAATATAACATAACATAATATAACATAATATAATATAACATAATATAACATAATATATTTCAACATAACATAATATAATATAGCATAACATTACATAACATATATAATATAATATAACATAACACTATATAATATAGCACAATATCATATAACATAAAATAATATAACACAACATAACAATAAAACTAAATATTGTAATATAATGAAACACAGTATAATATAACATAACATAATACAATATAATATAATTAAACATAATATAACATAACAAAATACAATTAAACATAACATTATAATAAAATAATATAACGTAACACAATATAATATATTATAACATTACACAATATAATATAATATAACATAACACAATATAATATAATATAACATAACTTAATATAACATAATATAACATAACACAATATAATATATTATAATGCAAAAAGAAAAGTTCAGATATAGGCTCCCAAATGATTAAAAAAACATAATTTATGCTTACCTGATAAATTTATTTCTCTTGTAGTGTGTTCAGTCCACGGGTCATCCATTACTTATGGGATATATTCTCCTTCCCAACAGGAAGTTGCAAGAGAATCACCCAAGCAGAGCTGCTATATAGCTCCTCCCCTCACATGTCATATCCAGTCATTCGACCGAAACAAGACGAGAAAGGAGAAACTATAGGGTGCAGTGGTGACTGGAGTTATAATTTAAAATTTAGAACCTGCCTCAAAAAGACAGGGCGGGCCGTGGACTGAACACACTACAAGAGAAATAAATTTATCAGGTAAGCATAAATTATGTTTTCTCTTGTTAAGTGTGTTCAGTCCACGGGTCATCCATTACTTATGGGATACCAATACCAAAGCTAAAGTACACGGATGATGGGAGGGACAAGGCAGGAACATTAAACAGAAGGAACCACTGCCTGTAGAACCTTTCTCCCAAAAACAGCCCCCGGAGAAGCAAAAGTGTCAAATTTGTAAAATTTGGAAAAAGTATGAAGTGAAGACCAAGTTGCAGCCTTGCAAATCTGTTCAACAGAGGCCTCATTCTTAAAGGCCCAGGTGGAAGCCACAGCTCTAGTGGAATGAGCTGTAATTTTTTCAGGAGGCTGCTGTCCAGCAGTCTCGTAGGTTAAGCGTATTATGCTACGAAGCCAAAAAGAGAGAGAGATAGCCGAAGCCTTTTGACCTCTCCTCTGTCCAGAGTAAACGACAAACAGAGAAGAAGTTTGTAGAAAATCTTTAGTTGCCTGTAAGTAGAACTTCAGGGCACGGACCACGTCTAGATTATGCAAAAGACGTTCCTTCTTTGAAGAAGGATTAGGACATAATGATGGAACAACAATCTCTTGATTGATATTCCTGTTAGAAACAACCTTAGGTAAAAACCCAGGTTTAGTACGCAGGACTACCTTGTCTGAATGAAAGATCAGATAAGGAGAATCACAATGTAAGGCAGATAACTCAGAGACTCTTCGAGCCGAGGAAATAGCCATCAAAAACAGAACTTTCCAAGATAAAAGCTTAATATCAATGGAATGAAGGGGTTCAAACGGAACCCCTTGAAGAACTTTAAGAACCAAGTTTAAGCTCCACGGAGAAGCAACAGCTTTAAACACAGGCTTAATCCTAGCCAAAGCCTGACAAAAAGCCTGGACGTCTGGATTCTCTGCCAGACGCTTGTGTAAAAGAATAGACAGAGCAGAAATCTGTCCCTTTAGTGAACTAGCGGATAAGCCCTTTTCTAAACCCTCTTGTAGAAAAGACAATATCCTAGGAATCCTAACCTTACTCCATGAGTAACTCTTGGATTCACACCAATATAAATATTTACGCCATATCTTGTGGTAAATTTTTCTGGTAACAGGTTTCCGAGCCTGTATTAATGTATCAATAACCGAATCCGAAAACCCACGCTTTGATAGAATCAAGCGTTCAATTTCCAAGCAGTCAGCCTCAGAGAAATTAGGTTTGGATGGTTGAAAGGACCCTGAATTAGAAGGTCCTGCCTCAGGGGTAGAGACCATGGTGGACAGGACGACATGTCCACTAGGTCTGCATACCAGGTCCTGCGTGGCCACGCAGGCGCTATCAGAATCACCAATGCTCTCTCCTGTTTGATCCTGGCAATCAGTCGAGGTAGCAACGGAAAAGGTGGAAACACATAAGCTATGTTGAAAACCCAAGGGGCTGCTAGTGCATCTACCAGCACCGCTCCCGGGTCCCTGGACCTGGATCCGTAACAAGGAAGCTTGGCGTTCTGGCGAGATGCCATGAGATCCAGATCCGGTTTGCCCCAACGACGAATCAGTTGAGCAAATACCTCCGGGTGAAGTTCCCACTCCCCCGGATGAAAAGTCTGGCGACTTAGAAAATCCGCCTCCCAGTTCTCCACGCCTGGGATGTAGATCGCTGACAGGTGGCAAGAGTGAGACTCTGCCCAGCGAATTATCTTCGAGACTTCCAACATCGCTAGGGAACTCCTGGTTCCCCCTTGATGATTGATGTAAGCCACAGTCGTGATGTTGTCCGACTGAAATCTGATGAACCTCAGTGTTGCTAACTGAGGCCAAGCTAGAAGAGCATTGAATATTGCTCTTAATTCTAGAATGTTTATCGGGAGGAGTTTCTCCTCCTGAGTCCACGATCCCTGAGCATTCAGGGAGTTCCAGACTGCTCCCCAGCCTAGTAGGCTGGCATCTGTTGTTACAATCGTCCAATCTGGTCTGCGAAAAGTCATTCCTTTGGACAGATGAACCCGTGACAACCACCAGAGAAGAGAATCTCTGGTCTCCTGGTCCAGATTTAGCAAAGGGGACAGATCTGAGTAATCCCCGTTCCATTGACTTAGCATGCATAGTTGCAGCGGTCTGAGATGTAGGCGCGCAACTTTTCCACGTTCACTTTCCACCCATGTGACCTCAGAAATGCTAGAACTATCTCTGTATGAGACTTTGCATTTTGAAAACTTGACGCTTGTATCAGAATGTCGTCTAGGTACGGAGCCACCGCTATGCCTCGTGGTCTTAGTACCGCCAGAAGTGAGCCCAGAACCTTTGTAAAAATTCTCGGGGCCGTAGCTAACCCGAAGGGAAGAGCTACAAACTGGTAATGCCTGTCTAGAAAGGCAAACCTTAGGTACCGATAATGATCTTTGTGAATCGGTATGTGAAGGTAGGCATCCTTTAAGTCCACTGTGGTCATATATTGACCCTCTTGGATCATGGGTATGATGGTCCGAATGGTTTCCATCTTGAACGATGGAACCCTTAGGAACTTGTTTAAGATTTTTAAGTCTAAGATTGGTCTGAAGGTTCCCTCTTTTTTGGGAACCACAAACAGATTTGAATAAAACCCTTGCCCCTGTTCCGTTCGCGGAACTGGGTGGATCACTCCCATCACTAAGAGGTCTTGTACACATTGTAGAAATGCCTCTTTCTTTACTAGGTTTGTTGATAACCTTGACAGATGAAACCTCCCTTGTGGAGGAGAAGTTTTGAAATCCAGAAGGTATCCCTGAGATATAATCTCCAACGTCCAGGGATCCTGTACATCTCTTGCCCAAGCCTGGGCGAAGAGAGAAAGTCTGCCCCCCACTAGATCCGTCTCCGGAAAGGGGGCCCTGTCTTCATGCTGTCTTAGGGGCGGAAGTAGGCTTTCTGGCCTGCTTGCCCTTGTTCCATGACTGGTTGCCTTTCCAACCCTGTCTGTAACGAGCAGTAGTTCCTTCCTGTTTTGGAGCGGAGGAAGTTGATGCTGCTCCTGCCTTGAAATTACGAAAGGCACGAAAATTAGACTGTTTGGCCTTTGATTTGGCCCTGTCCTGAGGAAGGGTGTGGCCCTTACCTCCAGTAATGTCAGCAATAATTTCCTTCAAGCCGGGCCTGAATAAGGTCTGCCCTTTGAAAGGAATGTTCAGTAGTTTAGACTTAGAAGTTACATCTGCTGACCAGGATTTAAGCCATAGCGCTCTGCGCGCCTGTATGGCGAATCCGGAATTCTTAGCCGTAAGTTTGGTTAAATGCACTACAGCATCCGAAACAAACGCATTAGCCAGCTTAAGGGTTCTAATCTTGCTCAAAGACTCATCCAATGGTGCTGTGCGAATCGCCTCTTCCAGAGACTCAAACCAGAATGCCGCTGCAGCAGTGACAGGCGCAATGCATGCAAGAGGCTGTAATATAAAACCTTGTTGAACAAACATTTTCTTAAGGTAACCCTCTAATTTTTTATCCATTGGATCTGAGAAAGCACAGCTATCCTCCACCGGGATAGTGGTACGCTTGGCTAAAGTAGAAACTGTTCCCTCCACCTTAGGGACCGTCTGCCATAAGTCTCGTGTGGTGGCGTCTATAGGGAACATTTTTCTAAATATCGGAGGAGGGGAAAAAGGCACACCGGGTCTATCCCACTCCTTGCTAATAATCTCTGTAAGCCTCTTTGGTATAGGAAAAACGTCAGTACACACCGGTACCGCATAGTATTTATCCAGCCTACATAATTTCTCTGGGATTGCCACCGTGTCACAATCATTCAGAGCCGCTAACACCTCCCCTAGCAACACGCGGAGGTTCTCAAGCTTAAATTTAAAATTTGAAATTTCTGAATCCGGTCTCCCGGAATCAGAACCGTCACCCACAGAATGAAGCTCTCCGTCCTCATGTTCTGCAAATTGTGACGCAGTATCAGACATGGCTCTCGTGTCATCGGCGCGCTCTGTCCTTAACCCAGAGCTGTCGCGCTTGCCTCTTAACTCGGGCATATTGTATAATACTTCTTTCATAACATTAGCCATATCATGTAAAGTGATTTGTAAGGGCCTTGATGTACTTGGCGCCTCAATCTCACGCACCTCCCGAGCGGGAGACGAAGGTACTGACACGTGAGGAGAGTTAGACGGCATAACTTCCCCCTCGTTGTCTGGTGATAATTTCTTTATCGGTACAGATTGACTTTTATTCAAAGTAATATCAATACAATTGGTACACATATTTCTATTGGGCTCCACATCGGCTTTTAAACATAATGAACAAGCAGATTCCTCTGTATCAGACATGTTTAAACAGACTAGCAATTAAGCTAGCAAGCTTGGAAATTACTTTCAATAAGTTTACAAGCAATATAAAAAACGCTGCAGCGCTTTTAAAAAACACAGTTGAATAACAAAGAACTAATTCAGTTATAGTCAACAATTCTTTAAATGTATTAATTAGCAGAGGATTGCACCCATTAGCAAAAGGATGATTAACCCCTCAGTACCCAAAAACGGATATCAAATTAAGATTTAACGCTTTATCACAGTCAAACACACTGTCACAGGTCTGCTGTGACTGATTACCTCCCTCAAAAACGGATTTTGAAGACCCCTGAGCTCTCTAGAGACGTCCTGGATCAAGGAGGAAGAAGCAGGAAGACTGTGCTAGAATTTTAACTGCGCAACAAGGCGCTAAAAAAGGCCCCTCCCACTCATTTACAACAGTGGGAGACCTGATATAACGGTTTCTATGCAGAAATATACATTAGCCATGTGGAAAAAAATCATGCCCAAAAGGATTTATCACCAAAGTACCTCACAAAACGAATAACATGCCAGTAAACGTTTTAAAAACAAACTTTTTTTAATGTCATGCAAAGTTATCACTAAGCCTGCTACCAGTCGCTTCCACGCAGATAAGGCTTAAGCATTATTTCAGTATTAACAGTATTTTCTCAGTCAAATTCTAGTCCCTAGAAAATAACTCTACTGTGCATACATTTATCAGCCTGATACCAGTCACTACTACTGCATTTAAGGCTGTACTAACATCATACGGGTAACAGCAGTGTTTTCTTAGTCAATTCCATTCCCAGAAAATATTGTACTGCACATACCTCATTTGTGAGGGACCCCGCATGCTATTCCCATTTTCTGAAGTTACCCCACTCCTCAGAATGTCGAGAACAGCCAGTGGATCTTAGTTACGCCTGCTAAGATCATAGAAAACGCAGGCAGTTTCTTCTTCCAAATACTGCCTGAGATAGAAAAACAGCACACTCCGGTGCCATTTAAAATAACAAACTTTTGATTGAAGAATAATTAAGTAAAAACTCCAACTCCTCTCGCGACCTCCTTCTTTGTTGAGGGTTGCAAGAGAATGACTGGATATGACATGTGAGGGGAGGAGCTATATAGCAGCTCTGCTTGGGTGATCCTCTTGCAACTTCCTGTTGGGAAGGAGAATAAATCCCATAAGTAATGGATGACCCGTGGACTGAACACACTTAACAAGAGAAATATT
Organism: Bombina bombina; assembly: GCF_027579735.1. Taxonomy (NCBI): domain Eukaryota; kingdom Metazoa; phylum Chordata; class Amphibia; order Anura; family Bombinatoridae; genus Bombina; species Bombina bombina. Next base: position 25,960,505 of record NC_069507.1, on the reverse strand, counting down.
CTTTATTCCATAAACCATTAAAAACATGGTGAAAACATCAGCACAAGTTGAGCATAATATATTATAATATAACATAACACAATATAAAATATTATAACATACCATAATATAACATAATATAACATAATATAACATAATATAACATAATATAACATAATATAACATAAAATATTGTAACATAACATAATATAACATACTATTATATAATATAACATACAATATTGTAACATAACATAATATAACATACTATTATATAATATAACATAAGATAACATAATATAATATAATATAACATAACATAACATATTATAAAATAACATAAAATAATATAACATTATATAACATAATATAACATAATATAATATAACATAATATAACATAAAATAACATAACATAATATAACATAACATATTATAAAATAATATAACATATTATAACATAACATATTATAAAATAATATAACATAATATAACATAACATATTATAAAATAACATAAAATAATATAATATAACATAATATATTATAAAATAATATAGCATAATATAACATAACATAATATAACATAATTTACTCTTATTTTTATTTACATATTTATCCATTCAGTGTTTGTGAAAGGGGAAAGATATTAAAAAAAAAAGAGAAAAGTGTTACCAGTGAATTTTGAATTTTCAGGACAAAATAAAAATTTTGAAAGTGTATAGAGCTAAAAATAGTTCCTTGGATTTCAGAGGCAAAAAAATATTATTATTTAACGACTTCTCTGCTGAAACCTCAAACAAACGCAAGGTTATGGCTCCCATATGTACACACATGATTCAAATGAGGCTGAAAGCTAAATTGGTATACCCTGCTAAAATATATGTACAGTCACAAGAAGGGGATAAAACTTTTCTAAAAGAGTCTCTGAGGCTAGGGAATGGATAGGTTCCAAACACTTGTAATTAAAGTAGAAAAGGTATTAAACAAGATGGCTAAGAATGTATGGGATATTGTACAAATTTAACGAATATGGTTAATATTCAGGTATTGAAGTCTTTTGTTTTTAAATGTCCTTTCAGGGGTCAAAGATGGATTAAATAACTTTTGTTGTTGTTATTGTTTTCTTCTTTTTTGGTTTGATTAGATGGTTTTAAAAATTGTCTCATGGAATGTAGGTGGCTTTACCTCACCCATTAAAAGGAAATCAATTTTAAAGTATGCAAAGAGTTTAAGTGTCCAAAATCTAATTTTGCAAGAAACACATCTAAAAACTCAGAAAGCTTTGAAACTTAAAACTAGTAAGGTGAATGAACTCTTATTTATTCTTTGTGAAATAAGGAAAAAGGGTGTTGCAATCTTGTTTAGGAAATCTTTACAGTATAATATTAAGAAATGTATAATGGACAATAACAAAATATATATAATAATTGATATAGAAATTGATAAACAACATTATATTCTTTGCAATATTTATGGTCCAAATGATTTAGATCCTAAGTTCTGGCACTCGGTGAGAGATGCCTTGTTACCATTTTCAGACAAGCATATTATATTGGGCAGGGATTTTAATCTAACACCCAATAGGATATTGGATAGAAGATAGGTAGAGATTCCGATTAATACTCATGAAGGGGGGAAAAGGGCTCAAAAGTATATAAAGATAAATCTATCCAATCGAATACGAATACGATCGAATACAATCGAGTTGATTGACACCCCCCTACTAGCGGCCGATTGGCCGCAAATCTGCAGGGGGCGGTGTTGCACCAGCAGTTCACAAGATCTGCTGGTGCAATGCTGAATGTGGAGAGCGTATTGCTCTCCGCATTTAGCGAGGTCTGTCGGACATGATCCGCAATGTCGGATCATGTCCGACAGGCCTTTCATAAATAGGCCCCTAAGACATAGCAGTGGTGGAAACTTCTTCTCCTTTCCTAAATTTCTATTTAATAATCCAGAATTTATTAATTGTATCCAAAGTAAATGGGAAATGTATAAACAACATAAATTAGAATATTTAGAAAAAATATATATTTTTTGGCAAGCAGGAAAAGCGGTATTACATGGGGAAATTATGGCTTTTATGTTTAAGTAAAAAAAAATGAAATCAAATAAAGTTACAAATATCAAACCAGCTAATATATGCATACACTAGATACATTAGGGATAAGGGTAGGCAAAACTGGAAGAAATATATTTGGGCTAAAAAACAAAGAGATTACTTTTTTGCTAGGGTGAGTATTAAGGAAGAGATTAAAAATGCATCTAAATATTACAAATTTGGTAATAAATCGGGTAGACTGCTAGCACAAATTAATAAAAATAAAAAAAGTCCTTCTTTTATCTCTTAAATAAAGCATCAGGGGAAAACATTGATTGGAACTGAGAAGAATAGAGAGGTTTTTAGAGATTATTTTGAGAAGTTATACTCTACTCCTGATATCAATTCTGACAAAAGGAACCCATTTTAATGCGCTGTTAATAATACAAAAATTAGCACGGCAGACCTAGAAAAAATTAATGTGCCAATTCTAGAAACTGAAATTAGAAAGATCATTAAAGAACTAGCAAATAATAAAGCAGCTGGCCCTTACCAGTCGAATTTTATAAAATCTTGTAAAAGAAATTGCAGGAATATTGAATACAATGTATAATAGATTCTGGTCCGGTCAGATGACACCCTCAACAGATTTTAACAAATCTGCTATTACTCTTATTCTGAAACCTGGAAAGGCCCCCAAATCTATGGATTCATATAGACCAATATCATTATTAAATTTAGAATATAAAATTCTAACCAAATTAATAGCAAAGAGAATCCAACCTTCCCTGGGGGATGTCATCGGACCGGACCAGACTTTATGAAGGGTAGGTCATTAAATGTGAGCCTTAGAAAGGTTTTTCTAACTATATCTAATACTTGGTATAATCAGAAATTTAGACAGGAAGAACAAAGCCATGATCTCTCTATTATTTCTTGACGCCCGTAAAGCTTTTGATTCCATTACATGGGACCACTTTTTAATGTCCCTGGAAAGATTTGGATATTATGACAATATACAAAAAGTTATTAAGTTATTGTATACGGAATCCTCTGCATATTTGAAGATTATAGTAATAAAAACCCCTCATTTAAGTTGTTAAGAGGAACTAGACAAGGCTGTCCACTATCTACATTGATTTTCAATATTGCATTAGAATCACTTGCAATTCTAATTAGGAAAGAGATACAAGGCATGCCAATTACTGATCAAGAATTAACAACAGCATTATATGCGGACGATTCACTAATTTTTATGCGTCATTCCTCGTTTAATCTCCCTAAAATTAATAATATTATTAACCTGTTCAGCACGTTTTCTGGTTATGAAATTAATACCAATAATTCAGAGATACTGTGGGTGTATAAAAACAAAGAGTCAACATCAGGGCTGTTTAGAGAAGTAGGTAATAGCATGACTTACTTGGGAATCAAGATCTCTAAAAACCCTGAGGATTGGTACAAATTGAATATAGCAGGGGTTAATAATTCTTGTGAACAGCATAAACAATGAAAATCACTCCCCCTTTCACTGACAGGAAAGATTAGTTTGTTAACTAAACTTTTGTATATCTTTCAGAATGTACCTCTCCTATTGAGGAGAGAAGAAAGTAAGAAAATCAATTCAGTTATTAAAAGCTATCTATGGGAGGAGAGGAAACCTAGGATCAGTGTTGGTAAATTAAAGGATTACTTTCTGTTATAATTTTTAAGCTAAACAACTAACATATTAAAGTTAATAAACATTAATTAAAACCTACTGACCTATATTTCTCCAAAACGAAGTTTCATAACATTCTAAAAGTTATATCTTTTATTGGCCGATGATGTCACGTTATCCTGCCCACTATTTTCAGCACTGAGTGTTCAAAATACTTAAACCAATAACTTTGTGTTTAAAGCGCCATTTTGAAACCTAGATATTGTAAACGGATTGGTACAGAGCAAAGGATACCCACGGAGTGGGTTTGGAAAACAATTAAATTTGCAGACAAGATTTCTGATATATGGTAGAGATATGTTAATGAAATGCTATTGATAAAAAGCGTATTTGGGGTAGTTAGTTAGTAACAGGCATAGAAAATATTTACTTACAGTGGCCCTTTAATAATATCAAAGGGATGTCCTCCCACACCTAGTAAATTATAACCTAGCCACTCTGGGAAAGATTGCTTTAGATATGATACTAAAGTGTGATTATTTTACGATAACAGGAATTTAATTGAAACTTAGTTCATTCATCTCTCTGACGAACATAATTTATAGTCAGATCAAAAATCTACCTGATTACTGGAAAAAAAAGTGGAATTCCTTAGGGATCCTATCATTGCATGGTACCGATATGTAAAATATGTAAAATTCTAAAAATTAATTTTTCAGTTTCCAAATATTTAGAAATGAATAATAATTCAGAATTTAGGCTAGGGGAGTTGCAAAAATATGCTACAATTAAGGTTTGGGAAAAATACATCAGTTATGGGAAGAGGTACAAGGAGTGACTTCCATATATTCCTTTGATGAATTAAAAGAAAAACTACTCTGCAAAACATTGGTTTTCTTATCTGCAGGCAAAACATTATTGTATTAAACTTATATCACTGTACGGCACACAATGAGATTGGATGGTATTAACACAAATTATTAATGCTTTTTCTAAGGGTAAATTTTCAATCTCACAACTATATAACCTGATTACCAATGCAAACACTGGCACCTGTTACAAAAAGACCCCATTATAGGTAAACAAATACCAAATCATCCTAGGTTTATCTATAAAAAGGCAAAAAAAATTAAAAATATTCTCTGCCCTAGCGAATACCGCACAAAAAGTGGAACTAATCAAAATAGAGATCTATTAGGTAAAGAATTAAAAGGCTTTTACCCGTGCCACAATTGCAAGGCCTGTAAATATAGTAATAAAATAAAAATGATCAAATCTGATAAAGATGGGAAAATAACAAAGATTCAGGATATAATCAGATGCAGTGATGAGAACGTGATATCCATGATACAATGCGAATGTGGTTTAAAATATTGCGGACAAACAAGCCGTAAACTTAGAGATAGAATAAGGGAACACATTTTAGCGATAGAACACGAAAGGGAGGATACAGCTCTATACAGACACTTTAAGGAAAAACATAACAGCAATCTAGGAGCATTTAAATACTGGGGCATCTTCAAAGTTAAAAGAGATAGTAGAAGGGGCGACTTAGAGAAGAAAATGTTAAAGAAGGAGGCAGAATTTATATATAACTTTGGCACCCTACATCCCAAGGGACTAAACAGTGAATTTGACCTCAACCATCTTTTATAAACTTATACATAATATTTGCCACTATAAAAGATCAGTATATTAATCGACTGAAGTAAACAAATACATGTGTTCACCCATGAAGATGCTATATATGTAAACACAAAGTGACAACTGAGTCTAGGAATTTACACACAACTTTAAACAAGATCTTTATTAAATAAAGGAAACTAACTTATCATATAATAAAACAAGATCTTTTTTAAGTATAAGTAACTAACCCATCATATAGTACTAATCATCCACAGCCTACACTGTCCTTTAACAAATGATAAAGAGAGAACAGTATGCTATTTTTTAACAAAGGAGAACAATTATAACTTAGCCCAAGTTTATACTATTAATAGTGGTATGTAATCTTAATGTTACTATAGCTTACCCCTAACATCAGTATTTTTATATATATATATATATATATATATTTTTTTTTTTTTAAAAAAACATATTTATTTATTCTTTCCAATATTTTTTAAAAATAGCACTTATTCTGAAACAAACACAAAAATTACTTCTCCACACTGGAGTTTTACACAACAAAAAGAATGAAGTCCTACTAATATTAACTCTATAAGGACACGTTATCACCCGGTACAAATGATTAAGTAAGAATGGTATAATATCCTTTAACAAAGGATGAAGTGAGAACAGTAAGACTGAGTCCAGGTTTATATTTTAAAAATGGGGATATAATCCTAATGTATTATAGTTAACTCCTAACATGAATGTATGTAATTTCCATATTTGAATATTTTAGTATACATTTTATTGCTTTATAAATATGTATTCAATCTTTTTCATTTTTTCACTAAGTGACAATTAAGTCTAGGAATCTAAACACAACTCTAAACAAGATCTTTACTAAGTAAAGGAAACTAACCCATCATATAATAAAATAAGATCTCTATTAAAGTAAAAATAACCAACCCATCATACAGTATTAATCATCTACAGTTTACACTGTCTTTTAACAAATGATAAAGTGAGAATAGTATGTTATTTTTCAACAAAGGACTAGTTAGACTTTCATCCAACAAAAGTAATGAAGTCCTATTAATATTAAATCTAGTATGATACTTTATCACTCGGTACAAATGATTAAGTAAGAATGGTATATTATCCTTTAACAAAGGATGAAGCGAGAACAATTATAACTTAGTCCAGGTTTTTAATTTTTTAAAATTGGGATATAACCCTAATGTATTACAGTTAACTCTTAACATGAATGTATGTATTTCTAAATATGTATTTCTAAATATTCAATTTTTTTGGGATACATTTTTAATGTTTTATACAAATGTATTCAATTATTTTATTTTTTTGAGAAATCTCATTATGAGGAAGATAACACCAGAAATGAACCTTTTAACAATGACAGTAATCTAATAACCTCACAAAAGAATTAAGCCTTAACAATACTAATTCCAGTACGATACTATATTATTCTGCATAGTCCATGTTTTTTTTACTAAGAAATACAAGCTTTCAGAGGTGAATCACATTATGTCTGGCAACATAGGAGTTAACACTCCCTCCCACAATACGCTCCACCAACTGAAACAAGAGTTTAAAAGGCGACCACAGTAAGCTGTTGGGCATCTTGAAAAAGGCTCTGTTGCCGATACGCGTTGATCCGCCCTACAGCTACAGACAAACTTGGCACCCAGGACCGTTGTCTCTAACAGGAGGTTTGAAATAAGAAATCCCTGTTAGTTAATGTACAGCGAGAGGAGCCACATACTGAAAAATATTTAAAAGGAATGAAGTGCGCGCACTTAATTTAAACAAGGAGAACCTCTGATTAGTCACAAAGAACCCACGTGACTCTATTGCCGAACCGGACAGCTGATATATCAAACACTGACAGGAAAAGTAAGAATACACGGAGGAGCGTTTTTTATACATAAAGGTACTGTGTGACATCTCTAATTGGAAACTTTTAAAGGAACTACAAAAAAGGAAAGACTGTGGGTAAACACCTGCTAGGAAAAGCCCTCTAATTAAAGCTTGCAACACTGTGTTTAATAAGACACACAGCATTTTGAAAACACTCATTACAGACTATCAATACAGAAAAGGCTTATCATTTTTTTACCATTGGTTCATATTGGAGTATGAAAGCTAACTATACTTATCAATCTGCAATGGTTTATTGTTACTGTATCAACCTATCTTAGGAAAAGCCCTCTAATTAAAGCTTGCAACACTGTGTCTAATAAGACACACACCACTTTGAAACACCTGTTACATACTACCAACACAGAAAAGGCGTATCATTGTTTTCAATATTAATTCATACTAGTGTTTGAAAACTTACTCCTCTTATCAATTTATAGTGGTTTATTGTTACTGTATCAACTTATGCCTCTACTAATTTTTACTTTACTATATGCCCATCATCTAACATATTAGCAGCTATTTTCTATCAGAATTGTAGTTTTAAATTAGAATTGTAGTTTTTAATGCATTTATAACACCAGTGTTATTAAGTTTTTAGAATCTAATTTTTTAGAACATTACTGTTTAATATTTTATTGCTATTAATGTCTGTAAGGAATTATTATTTCTTAGTATGAACTTACTTCATAAATTAACATAATAACACTAATCTGCATACTATCCCTGTTTTTCTCATTTTTAATTAGGATCCATATTTTTTACCTAAAATTCAAAAATTTGTGAGGATCCCTAGTTCCCAGTACTAATTTAATCACAAATATATTTAACTATATATATATATTTTTTTGCACCCCTACTTTTCACTACAACAATTATCATCCATACTGCACGTATACTATATACACAGAAGATCTACCTGGTGGCATAGAGTCACTAAACTTACTTCTCTAACACTAATTTCACACCTATTTACTCTCACAATTTAATTTTTTTTTCCTTACATAAACAAGGAGAAATGAGCATGTTTTAACTTTCATTAACACTTTCACTAAGCAGCTTTCCACACAGCACACATTATATTATCACTGAAAAGATAGAAGATTATTATACTAATTTATTTTATCATCACACCTTGAACTTATTATTGGTATTCTTTACCCCAACTAAAAGATAGAAGATTATTATATTATTTTATTTTACCATCACACTTCATATAAGATTTAATATTGGTATTCTCTACACCAACTAAATATAAATTAATGCAAAGGTCTTAAGTTATATACATTTCCAGATTGCGGTTCAGCGCCCCTTCCTATCCCACTATAATTTCTTTTTTTCATGGTACCGATATGTAAAATATGTAAAATTCTAAAAATTAATTTTTCAGTTTCCAAATATTTAGAAATGAATAATAATTCAGAATTTAGGCTAGGGGAGTTGCAAAAATATGCTACAATTAAGGTTTTGGAAAAATACATCAGTTATGGGAAGAGGTACAAGGAGTGACTTCCATATATTCCTTTGATGAATTAAAAGAAAAACTACTCTGCAAAACATTGGTTTTCTTATCTGCAGGCAAAACATTATTGTATTAAACTTATATCACTGTACGGCACAGAATGAGATTGGATGGTATTAACACAAATTATTAATGCTTTTTCTAAGGGTAAATTTTCAATCTCACAACTATATAACCTGATTACCAATGCAAACCAAGACATTTTTTTTAGAAAAAATGGTTCAAAAATTAAGTCAGATCTGGCATGGTAATTTTAACTATCAAAATTATGTTGAAGAGGTTAAAAAGAGTTGAAAGAACCTCTTTATCTGTGTTCTCTAACGAAAAACATACTAAGATATTATTAATGGCTTACTCAACCCTGCTGACCAGATCTAAATGGTTGAAGGACATGGAAGAGAACTGTTGTCCGAAGTGCAGATTTCCTAAGGCTAATAATCTTTACTGCTTTTGGGCATGTCCAAAAATACTGAAATTCTGGAAGATGATTAACTACTGGGTAAATAGAATGTCATATAGATATTATACTATCTGCAGAACAGATCATTTTTTTATTTGTAGATCCAAAACATAATAATATTCAACATTTTATAAATATGGTTGTTATTATTATTGCACAGAATTTAATATTAAAACATTGGAAAACAAGTCTGATTCCGTCTTTTGTGTCCTTTAGGAATGCTATTCAGAAACAGTTCTTAATAGAACAATATGATATTTGGTATAAGCTTGAATATAATTTTGAGCAATTTTATAATATATATAATATAACATAATATAATATAACATAACATAATATAACATAACATAATATAATATAACATAATATGATGTAACATAACATAATATAATATAACATAATATGATGTAATTAAACATAAAAATATAATATAACAATATAATATAACATAACATAATATAACATAACATAATATAATATAACATAATATGATGTAACATAACATAATATAACATAACATAATATAACATAATATAATATAACATAATATGATGTAACATAACATAATATAACATAACATAATATAATATAACATAATATGATGTAATTAAACATAAAAATATAATATAACATAATATAATATAACATAATATAACATAACATAATATAACATAATATAATATTACATAACATAATATAACATAATATAATATAACATCATATGATGTAATTAAACATAAAAATATAATATAACATAATATAATATAACATAACATAATGTAATTAAACATAAAAATATAATATAACATAATATAATATAACATAATATAATGTAATTAAACATAAAAATATAATATAACATAATGTAACATAATATAATATAACTAAACATAACAATATAATATAACATAATATAACAACATAATATAATATAACATAATATAATTAAGCATAACAGTAATAATATAACACAATATAATATAACATAATATAATGTAATTAAACATAAAAATATAATATAACATAATGTAACATAATATAATATAATTAAACATAACAATATAATATAACATAATATAACAACATAATATAATATAACATAATATAATTAAGCATAATAGTAATAATATAACACAATATAATATAACATAATATAATGTAATTAAACATAAAAATATAATATAACATAATGTAACATAATATAATATAATTAAACATAACAATATAATATAATATAATATAATATAATTAAGCATAACAATAATAATATAATATAATATAATATAATATAATTAAGCATAACAATAATAATATAACACATTATAACACAATATAATATAATGATATAACATAATATAATATAAGCACAATATAGTAACTCACTATATTACCTTCTTTGATGTTTTTAATATTTATACAATATTATGTAGAAAATGTAGTGTTTTAGCAGAGGAAATGATATCTAATGAGCAGCAATTGCAACACTCTATATACCAAAAATAAATGAGCTAATTCACTTTCTATTCTATAGCCGCCAACTTTTGATTTAATTAATTTGTGGTTAACTTACATGTTTACTCAAATTAATTCACCCCCTACAGGCTGAATTACCCATGAAAAAAATCCATTCTTCACTTTCCTGCTGGTGTATAAAGTGGCCGTCTGTCTGTAATGATTAAGCTTTCTTTTCTTGCAAAGATATATTTTTTTCCTAAGAAAGCAAATTGAAAACACTGTAATTTTAAAATCATGGGGGATTGTAGAGCTGAAAGCAACAACTAGATGCTAAACACAAAGGAATGTGGGGGAACCAGTAAAGTATTCCTTTGTTGAGATATCAGTAACAGCTCAGCATTTTGCTGCTCCTGCGGATGTTGAGAGTTTGTAGGCGTTTCTGTGATATTATAACCCCACTGTTCAACAAGTAGTGAGTTATAGAGCTAGGAAATGACTGCCTGTTAGTGCGTGTTAATTATCTGAGTGAGTGTATCTGCCCTACAAGATAAAGGAACTGCACCTCAAGTCAATGTATATATAATAATGTCACTTATATAAACCCAGGACTATCAAAACCATATATTTTGGTAGCAATGTCCCTAATGCAAACACCTGATGCTATTTATATTCCTGATATAAAATCACTATATAAAGCCCATTTCTTTATGTTCTAGATCAGTGTGATCCAATGTAAAGACCAGGGCTACCATGTGGCGCCCAGTAATTTTTTACGTGGCCCAGCACCATGGAGAGCATCTTCATATAGTATATCTGAACCATAAAGGTATTTCCCCAGGTATATATAGTTATGTGTAGCACATGGCTGAATTATATATCATATATTAAAGATTAATGTGGCACTGATTCCACTCAGGATATTAATAAAAAGTTTTTAATTAAAAGTAGTAAAACAATTTTGAAATATACTTTCATTATTTATTTTGTTCTTCTTTTGTCATTTGATTCTGAACATTGTGGGCTTTCCAATTCATTTTAAACATGGAAGTGCAGACACAGCTACTGCATATCACACCCAGCCATTGGTTGCCCACTCTAGTAAGCCATTTATAACCATTTCTAAGTCTTAAGTTATTTTGTATTGCTGTCTAGGGCACGCTAATATCTGCACATCGGTAATGTGAATGCGCTAATCCCCTTGCATAACAGACTTGTATAGGGGTGCACAGTTAATAATATGTTAGATAACACTTGCGGTCTAAGCCGATGGTGCTCTAAGCAGTTGGTGCGCAATTAGTGGAGTTCTTCATGTAGTTATGCGCTATACCATTAATAATAATGGTTTACAACAGGTCTTAAAAAGTACTACATTTTACAGCGTTATATTGTATCGCTCCCCACTTGTAATACAAACATAATGAGTGTGTTAATAGCGCTGCCTGTCTTATTCATTAAAAGTATAGGGTGCACTAAAAAAAGTTTCACCTGCATTCAGATGTTTTAGTTCAAATATTTTACCATCCACTTGCAATACTAGATTGTGTGTTATTATTTGCACAAGGTCACACAAGATAACACATCCTGCGCTATTGATTGCACTTCACTTGTAATCTATCCCTCAGTCCGTACGTATCTGTGATTACTGTACTGATATCACATGTAAATGTCACTAAATAACCTAATGTTTATATTTACTTTGTCCTTTTATTCACTCATAACAAAACATCCAGGAACAAAAACCCATATTTTGTAATACACAAAAAACAAATAAATAAATAAATAAAACAGACAAATTACAGATTTCCCCCAAGCCCCTTGTATATTAAATTCCAGATGTGCTGTCTTGTTAAACATGAGCTTTGTGGGGGAAGATACTTTAGAAACAGATCAAATTTTGTAACTGTCTTAAAACAAATAATCCACGGTACAGTATAAAATTTCCCACTCAGAGCAATTAACCCAGTGATAGTAAAGTGTATTTTACAATGTAATACTTCTCGACATCTGGACAAAGTCTATCTATCTATCTATCTATCTATCTGCCAATCCATTTATATCTATCTATGTTATCTATCTGTCTGTCTATCTTTCTATCCATTTATATCTATCTATCATTATCTATTATATCTATCTATCTATCTATCTATCTCACTGCCAATCAATTTATATCTATCTATGTTATCTATCCATTTATATCTATTTGTCTGTCTATCTATCTTTTTATCTATCATTATCTATTATCTCTATCTATAATCTATCTGTCTATCATTATCTATTATTATCTATATTTGTCTTATCTATCTATTTATCATTATATTTTATTATATCTATCTATCATCTATCTGTCTATCATTATCTATTATTATATATATTTATCTATCATTATCTATTATTATCTATATTTGTCTATCTATCTTTCTATCATCTATCTATCTATCTATCCGTCTATCAGTCTATATCTATTATCTGTCTGAATCTATATATCTATATCTATTTATCTTAGACAATAGTGAACTTAGGTTAGTTTTTTTTACACTTTTATATGTATGTATGTGTATATATATATATATATATATATATATATATATGTGTGTGTGTGTATGCCTGTGTATATCTGTGTATGTATATGTGTGTGTGTGTTTGTATGTATGTATATATATATATATATATATATATATATACATATATATGTGTGTGTGTATATGTATGTGTTTATATGTGTGTATGTATGTGCTTGTGTATATTTGTGTGTATATGTGTGAGTGTGTGTATGCATACACATGTATATATGTGTATATGTGTACTTATATATTATTATTATTATCAGGTATTTGTAGAGCGCCAACAGATTCCGCAGCGATATAAACATAGGCGGTATACAAGGCACAATTTATAGGGTTCAAATGGGTAGAGGTCCCTGCCGAGAGTTGCACTGTTGTAATCGACTCTTATGCGGGTGATCTACAAACAGCTGTGCTAAGGGGTTCAATTAAAGAATCCCCGACCACGATCCCCTAAGGGCAAGACTAGAATAGGCACGAACGCCCAGAGAACCTAGATCTGATCCCACCAAGGTACAGATCTGTCAAAAGGACACACCAAAGGAGAGTCCCTCGACCTCCTGCTGAACTCTGAGAGTTAGAAAAAGGATCTACTTCAGAAAGAACCCAATTGGTAAAAACTCAGAAGACCAGTGTCCCAGGAGACACTTTCCCACTTCCATGGAAGTGATAAGGCAAACTGCCCCAGTAGACCAAAGGAAAGTTTCCCAGAATATGGAAAGATATACCTCATACTGGTGACCGGTACAGACTAACCAGAAATCTATGAAAATCTGGAGATAGATAGCAACATGCCAAGCTGAACAATCAGAATGTTAACATCACCCACCCACAGTACCAATGAAGTACTGAAGGAAAATAGCAGGGCAAGCACATAAAGTATGTTAATTTAAAAGGCCTAGGAGACGTTCTGTCTGAAAAGCAAACAGAATTAAGAACCACCCTGGAGCCTACCCCAGGGACTCCATTCGAAAACAAACTGGAAAGGACAAGAGATATTTCTTAAAACTCCTAGCAGGCGATGGAGAAACCAGAACCGCCAAAAATAGGAGTAACCAGAACCCAGAAAAACAGGATACTGTATAAAGAACCCCCCCTAGATCCCAAAAAATCTAGAATCAGAACGAGGTTACTGAAAACAATAAGGTCCTGGAAAACCGGATTTCCTCACATGTTGAAATTAAATTATCCATCCCCCTGTTAAGGGAAGAGAGAACCATATATCAACCTTCAAGAGGAAGAAGAAATAATCTCTACATAGAGAGCATAGAAGACCAAATAGAATGAGAGAACCCCAATGGAGCACCAAAGGAGGGGAAAATACACCCCTGAGAAAAGGAATCAAGAAAAAGACTCCAAAAAAGTCACCCGTCCTCCCTTCATCAGAAGAAGCAAACCTAGTTCCTAAAGAAAACTGCCACAGCAGAATTCAAACTCCAAGTCAACAGCTTTGCAAAGCAGGGTAATAACTCCTAGGCCACCTGGACCGCATACGATCCAATATCAGACACCCACCAAGACGATTTAACCAGGACCAGCATGACATCCAGGATAGAAGAGCTTCCTCTGAACTGAAAAAACAACCTCTTGAGAAGAAGAAGGCAGAGAGGTAACCAGTACCCAAACAAAGCCAGCCTGTTAGGATACAACATATCTGTACAAACCACAAAAGAACAGAGATAACTATACCCAACCAGGACCAGCCCGATATGAAGGATACGACATATCTGTTCAAGGTTTAAACAGAAAATTCTAAATTTCTAGCAGGGCCAGAAAACTGAGAATAATAAACAGAAAAAACATATAAGCTCCGAAGCTTAAACATAGTCTCGGACATATCGAGTGAACATCACCCCGACCAAAGACAACCTTCTTGTCTTTGTTATCATTTTTTTAATTTTTTTATAGAACTTCCACCGGAAGATTCCATCAATCGTGACATGAAAATCACTAATACCAGAATCCCAGAGCGAAAAGTCTTCCTAAGAAGAGTTTCAACAAAATCGCATGATCCCAAAATAAAATAAAAATAAAAAATTATCCTAACCGGAATAGAAAAGAAAATAGGCAAGTGCACACAAGAGATAGCCCAAGGGAAGTGAAAACAACAGGTCCCGCCCGTCATGCAACACAATTCCTCAAGAGCTCCGAACTGGGAATCTGATACAAAAACAAAAATAACAATATAGAGTCGATAAGGAATAGGATCACCGTCCCTCCAGTCGTCTAAACAAGCTCGCTATCTGAATCAGCAGACTGAGATTCAGCTGACGGATCAGAATTAGGATCCTCCAACGTTGCCAAAACTTCTCTCAGAAGTACACGCAGACGAGCCATTCTAAATTTAAAAGCAAAATTCACCTCCGTCAGAGTATCCAGGGTCTCCGACCCTAGAGGTAGCACCTCTGAAGCCTCAGAGGACACCGTTTCCCCAGAATACTGATCGGATACCAAAGTCCTCTTACATGCCGGACCTTGGGCAGGAGTACACAAATTAAGACTTTGCTTGCACGCGGCAGGAAGATGCAAATGTACTAAGGCCAGAGATATGGCCATGCGAAACCGTGTAGTAACCTCTGGTGGAAAGAGGCCTCCTTCAGGAGAAGGGGTAACTGTATGTGGGGCAACCACCTGTGTAGGAACCGAAGATGTTAGGGAACACACCTCATGGGATGCCGAATCCTCAGAGGCGGATGTCTCAGTGTTCTCTAACGTTCCAACATGGGAAGATGAGAACACTCTATTGCGGCATACGTAGGCTGACCATATTGCCGCTTTAAAAAGGGACACATATGAAAAATGCATGTCAGGGCTGTTTTCAGGGCTGTTTAAAGAAATGATTTGTATAAGAACCCTGACATATGTATTTTTCATATGTGTTCCTTCTTAAAGCGGCAATATGGTCAGCCTAGGCATACGGAACATAATTGAGATGGCTGGGTTACCCAGGCCTCCTCACAATATACACAGGTATCAAAATCTGAATCAGAGGTAACCCCCTCTAACATATCAGAATCCTCCATAACTCGACTAAGTAGATTATGGTCAAAAAACAACTGGCACCTTACACCCCCAATGGCTGGGGCACTCACCACCTCCTATGACCCAGACAGGTAGAGAAAATGAATCCTCTTCGCAGTTGCACGGATAGGAATACGGAAATGGGAAACAAAAAACGTGACCACACCCAGTTACGTGGTGCAACGTGCAGGATTCACTCCCGCTAAGAAAAGCACGCCAGTCCATAAAACTGTGCAGCTCTAAAATAACCTGTATGTTCCGTAAAGGCCTATGAGCCCCAAACGTCACTTACATATAAGCAGTCAAAATCACATAACAAACATGATTAAATGCCCCACTGTTCAATAATCCCCCTTCGGAGATATTAACCCTTGATTCCATTAGGATAAAGGAGTCCCACTGAGACCCTGTCTTCTAACGTTACAAGTGAGTAAAAATTGAAACGATCTTACAGGAATCTATGCCGTGGAACAGCAATACGGTCCTTAAAGTTTGACAGATTGAAGCAGCGCTTCTGACATGGACTTGAGTGCAGAAAAGCATGCAGCGAAACTCGTCAACGCTGATTGCTTGTGGAGCTGTTAATATGAGTTGGGATGATTTTGCAGAAAGACTCTCCCTGCATCCCCGGACTCTAACTTTCATCAATGCTCTCACTGAGAGGCTGACAAGACTACTTAAAACTCCAGTCCCTTCTTGGAGAGTACTACCCTCCATAAGGAACTACTCCGTAATCTTCCAACACTTCTCTTCCAACCTCCTGTGATGAAAGGCAAAGAATGACTGGGGGAGGAGGGAGGTGGGGGAGGTATTTGAGTCTTTGGCTGGGGTGTCTTTGCCTCCTCCTGGTGGCCAGGTTCTGTATTTATAAAAAAGTAATGAATGCAGCTGTGGACTCACCCTGTATTTAGAAGGACAAATCAATTCTATATGGATCCCATCTTACAACTAACAGAGATATAGAAAAGATGTATATAACTTTTACAAAAAACAGTGCCAATCTATCTGCTGATTTAATCCCTGCGGGTGTAGGGTCTTCAATTTATATATCCATTTGTACCGTAACTGTAATAATCTCTGGTTCCTATTTCCACCCCTCTTAAGTGGGGAACATGATCTATTAATATGAACCTAACACTGTGACACTGCTCCGTAAAATAACAAAACAGTGAGAATCCTGTGACAAAACACAAAAAAATAAATGAATACAAACACAAAAGAAAATGTGTTAAAGTACACAAAAGGAAAATATAATGTTCAGGGATCTTCTGTATAAATGTCTTTAAAAAAAAGGAAATAACAAACAATAGTGAAGTCCTGTATAGAAAATCAAACAAGCAGGTGAATGGAGATGTACTCACCCAAACCAGAGCTATGATATAGCTCTTAGTATAGAAAGACTATGATAAACCTTCAGGTATATGGAGTGTACTGGAGAGACTCCCAATAGGATAAAAGTGTTTAACAATAAAAATCACTCGGGTAATACAGACTTCTTAATCAACACAGCCACATAAATTCAGCAAGCAATGCCAACAAATCAAGCGTGAGCTGAAAACAGAACAAAGTCTCCAACGCACTTTTCACCAGATAGCTTTCGGCTTTTTCAAGGATGACATTGTAGTTCCATTGTTGTCCTTTTATTCCTCACGAAATGCATCCATTGGTTGACAAAAAGTCCTCCGATTTGATGACGTAAGTATCTTAGGATCATATCTGACCATTCATCGTTACAGAAAAGGTACATTTGAAATACAAAACTGATAAAACATGGGCTAAAAAACATAATTTATGTAAGAACTTACCTGAAAAATTCATTTCTTTCATATTAGCAAGAGTCCATGAGCTAGTGACGTATGGGATATACATTCCTACCAGGAGGGGCAAAGTTTCCCAAACCTTAAAATGCCTATAAATACACCCCTCACCACACCCACAAATCAGTTTAACGAATAGCCAAGAAGTGGGGTGATAAGAAAAAAGTGCGAAAGCATAAAAAATAAGGAATTGGAATAATTGTGCTTTATACAAAAAAATCATAACCACCAGGGTGGGCCTCATGGACTCTTGCTTATATGAAAGAAATGAATTTATCAGGTAAGTTCTTACATAAATTATGTTTTCTTTCATGTAATTAGCAAGAGTCCATGAGCTAGTGACGTATGGGATAATGACTACCCAAGATGTGGATCTTTCCACGCAAGAGTCACTAGAGAGGGAGGGATAAAATAAAGACAGCCAATTCCTGCTGAAAATAATCCACACCCAAAATAAAGTTTAAAGAAAACATAAGCAGAAGATTCAAACTGAAACCGCTGCCTGAAGTACTTTTCTACCAAAAACTGCTTCAGAAGAAGAAAACACATCAAAAATGGTAGAATTTAGTAAAAGTATGCAAAGAGGAACCAAGTTGCTGCTTTGCAAATCTGAACAACCGAAGCTTCATTCCTAAACGCCCAGGAAGAAAAAACTGACCTAGTAGAATGAGCAATAATCCTTTGAGGCAGAGTTTTACCCGACTCGACATAGGCATGATGAATTAAAGATTTCAACCAAGATGCCAAAGAAATGGCAGAAGCTTTCTGGCCTTTTCTAGAACCAGAAAAGATAAAAAATAGACTAGAAGTCTTTCGGAAAGACTTAGTAGCTTCAACATAATATTTCAAAGCTCTAACAACATCCAAAGAATGCAATGATTTCTCCTTAGAATTCTTAGGATTAGGACATAATGAAGGAACCACAATTTCTCTACTAATGTTGTTAGAATACACAACCTTAGGAAAAAATTCAAAAGAAGTTCGCAACACCGCCTTATCCTGATGAAAAAACAGAAAAGGAGACTCACAAGAATGAGCAGATAATTCAGAGACTCTTCTGGCAGAAGAGATGGCCAAAAGAAACAAAACTTTCCAAGAAAGAAGTTTAATGTCTAAATGAATGCATGGGTTCAAAAGGAGGAGCTAGAAGAGCCCCCAGAACCAAATTCAAACTCCAAGGAGGAGAAATTGACTGAATGACAGGTTTTATACGAACCAAGTCTTGTACAAAACAATGAATATCAGGAAGATTAGCAATCTTTCTGTGAAAAAGAACAGAAAGGGCAGAGATTTGTCCTGTCAAGGAACTTGCGGACAAACCTTTATCTAAACCATCCTGAAGAAACTGTAAAAATTCTCGGAATTCTAAAAGAATGCCAGGAAAAATGATGAGAAGACACTAAGAAATATAAGTCTTCCAGACTCTATAATATATCTCTCTAGATACAGATTTACGAGCCTGTAACATAGTATTAATCACAGAGTCAGAGAAACCTCTTTGACCAAGAATCAAGCGTTCAATCTCCATACCCTTAAATTTAAAGATTTGAGATCCTGATGGAAAAAAGGACCTTGCGACAGAAGGTCTGGTCTTAACGGAAGAGCCCACGGTTGGCAAGAGGCCATCCGAAAAAGATCCGTCCATGCTGGAGCTACCAGCAGAACAAACGAGCATTCCTTCAGAATCTTGGAGATTACTCTTGGAAGAAGAACTAGAGGCGGAGAGATATAGGCAGGATGATACTGCCAAGGAAGTGATAATGCATTCACTGCCTCCGCCTGAGGATCCCGGGATCTGAACAGATACCAGGGAAGTTTCTTGTTTAGATGAGAAGCCATCAGATCTATTTCTGGAAGTTCCCACATTTGAACAATCTGAAGAAATACCTCTGGGTGAAGAGACCATTCGCCCGGATACAACGTTTGACGACTGAGATAATCCGCTTCCCAATTGTCTATACCTGGGAAATGAACCGCAGAGATTAGACAGGAGCTGGATTCCGCCCAAACCAGAATTCAAGATACTTCTTTCATAGCCAGAGGACTGTGAGTCCCTCCTTGATGATTGATGTATGCCACAGTTGTGACATTGTCTGTCTGAAAACAAATGAACGACTCTCTCTTCAGAAGAGGCCAAGACTGAAGAGCTCTGAAAATTGCACGGAGTTCCAAAATATTGAACGGTAATCTCACCTCCTGAGATTCCCAAACCCCTTGTGCCGTCAGAGACCCCCACACAGCTCCCCAACCTGTAAGACTTGCATCTGTTGAAATTACAGTCCAGGTCGGAAGAACAAAAGAAGCCCCCTGAACTAAACGATGGTGATCTGTCCACCACGTCAGAGAGTGTCGTACAATCGGTTTTAAAGATATTAATTGAGATATCTTTGTGTAATCCCTGCACCACTGGTTCAGCATACAGAGCTGAAGAGGTCGCATGTGAAAATGAGCAAAGGAGATCACGTCCGATGCAGCAGTCATAAGACCTAAAATTTCCATGCATAAGGCTACCAAAGGGAATGATTGTGACTGAAGGTTTTGACAAGCTGATATCAATGTTAGACTTCTCTTGTCTGACAAAGACAGAGTCATAGACACTGAATCTATCTGGAAACCTAAAAAGGTTACCCTTGTCTGAGGAATCAATGAACTTTTTGGTAAATTGATCCTCCAACCATGATCTTGAAGAAACAACACAAGTCGATTCGTATGAGATTCTGTTAAACGTGAAGACTGAGCAAGTACCAAGATATCGTCCAAATAAGGAAATACCAATACCCTGTTCTCTGAATACAGACAGAAGGGCACCGAGAACCTTTGTAAAAATTCTTGGAGCTGATGCTAGGCCAAACGGTAGAGCCACAAAACTGGTAATGCTTGTCTAAAAAAGAGAATCTCAGAAACTAAAAGTGATCTGGATGAATCAGAATATGCAGATATGCATCCTGTAAATCTATTGTAGACATATAATGCCCTTGCTGAACAAAAGGCAGGATAGTCCTTACAGTTACCATCTTGAATGTTGGTATCCTTACCTAACGATTCAATATTGATATATCCGGAACTGGTCTGAAGGAATTAACCTTCTTTGGTACAAGGAAGAGATAGAATAAAACCCCAGCCCCTGTTCCAGAACTGGAACTGGCATAATTACTCCAGCCAACTCTAGATCTGAAACACATTTCAGAAATGCTTGAGCCTTTGCTGGGTTTACTGGGACACGGGAAAGAAAAAAAAACTCTCTGCAGGAGGCCTTAACTTGAAGCCAATTCTGTACCCTTCTGAAACAATGTTCTGAAACCAGAGATTGTGAACGGAATTGATCCAAATTTCTTTGAAAAGAACGTAAACTGCCCCATACCAGCTGAGCTGGAATGAGGGCCGCACTTTCATGGGGACTTAGGAGCTGGCTTTGGGTTTCTATAAGGCTTGGATATATTCCAAAGTGAAGATGGTTTCCAAACTGATACCGCTCCTGAGGATGAAGGATCAGGCTTTTGTTCCTTGTTGTGATGAAAGGAACGAAAACGATTATTAGACCTAAATTTACCTTAGATTTTTTAACCTGTGGTAAAAAAGTTCCCTTCCTTCCAGTAACAGTTGAGATAAAAGAATCCAACTGAGAACCGAATAATTTAATACCCTGGAAAGAAAGGGATAGCAAAGTTGACTTAGAAGACATATCAGTATTCCAAGTTTTAAGCCATAAAGCTCTTCTAGCTAAAATAGTTAGAGACATATACCTGACATCAACTCTAATGATATCAAAGATGGCATCACAAAATAAAATAATTAGCATGTTATAGAATAATAATGCTATGAGAATTATGATCTGTTACTTGTTGCGCTAAAGCTTCTAACCAAAAAGTTGAAGCTGCAGCAACATCCGCTAAAAATATAGCAGGAGTAGAGACAGCCCCATTAACCTTAGGGATTTTGTCCCAAACTCTAATCTGTCAGATGGCACAGGATATAATTGCTTAAAACGTTTTAAAAGGAGTAAATGAATTACCCAAATTATTCCATTCCCTGGAAATTACTTCAGAAATAGCATCAGGGACAGGAAACACTTCTGGAATAACTACAGGAGATTTAAAAACCTTATTTAAACGTTTAGTTTTAGTATCAAGAGGACCAGAATCCTCTATTTCTAATGCAATTAATACTTCTTTAAATAAAGAACGAATAAATTCCATCTTGAACAAATACAAAGATTTAACAGCATCAACCTCTGAGACAGAAACCTCTGAACCAGAAGAACCATTATCAGTATCAGAATGATGATGTTCATTTAAAAATTCATCTGAAAAAAGAGAAGTTTTAAAAGACTTTTATGTATACTAGAAGGAGAAATAACAGACATAGCCTTCTTAATGGATTTAGAAACAAAATCTCTTATGTTATCAGGAATACTCTGAGTATTAGATGTTGACGGAACAGCAACAGGTAATGTAACAGTACTAAAGGAAATTTTATCTGCATTAACAAGTTTGTCATAACATTTAATACAAACAACAGCTGAAGGAACAGATACCAAAAGTGATACACTTAGCTTTGGTAGCTCCAGCACCGGGCAGCGATTTTCCTGAAGTATCTTCTGACTCAGTTGCAACGTGGAACATCTTGCGATATGTAATAGAAAAAACAACATATAAAGCAAAATTGATCAAATTCCTTAAATGACAGTTTCAGGAATGGGAAAAAAAATGCCAGTGAACAAGCTTCTAGCAACCAGAAGCAATAAATAATGAGACTTAAATAATGTGGAGACAAAAGTGACGCCCATATTTTTTTAGCGCCAAATAAGACGCCCACATTATTTGGCGCCTAAATGCTTTTGGCGCCAAAAATGACGCCACATCCGGAACGCCGACACTTTTGACGCAAAAGAACGTCAAAAAATGACGCAACTTCCGGCGACACGTATGACGCCGGAAACAGAAAAAAAATTTGCGCCAAAAAAGTCCGCGCCAAGAATGACGCAATAAAATGAAGCATTTTCAGCCCCCGCGAGCCTAACAGCCCACAGGGAAAAAGTCAAAATTTTTTAAGGTAAGAAAAAATGATTGATTCAAATGCATTATCCCAAATATGAAACTGACTGTCTGAAAATAAGGAATGTTGAACATTCTGAGTCAAGGCAAATAAATGTTTGAATACATATATTTAGAACTTTATAAAAAAGTGCCCAACCATAGCTTAGAGTGTCACAGAAAATAAGACTTACTTACCCCAGGACACTCATCTACATGTTTGTAGAAAGCCAAACCAGTACTGAAACGAAAATCAGCAGAGGTAATGGTATATATATAAGAGTATATCGTCGATCTGAAAAGGGAGGTAAGAGATGAATCTCTACGACCGATAACAGAGAACCTATGAAATAGACCCCGTAGAAGGAGATCATTGCATTCAAATAGGCAATACTCTCCTCACATCCCTCTGACATAAACTGCACGCTGAGAGGAAAACCGGGCTCCAACCTGCTGCGGAGCGCATATCAACGTAGAATCTAGCACAAACTTACTTCACCACCTCCATAGGAGGCAAAGTTTGTAAAACTGATTTGTGGGTGTGGTGAGGGGTGTATTTATAGGCATTTTAAGGTTTGGGAAACTTTGCCCCTCCTGGTAGGAATGTATATCCCATACGTCACTAGCTCATGGACTCTTGCTAATTACATGAAAGAAATAAAACTATATAACAGCAGGAAAAAATATATTTATAAATACAGGGAGTTCAGAATTATTAGGCAAGTTGTATTTTTGAGGATTAATTTTATTATTGAACAATAACCATGTTCTCAATGAACCCAAAAAACTCATTAATATCAAAGCTGAATAGTTTTGGAAGTAGTTTTTAGTTTGTTTTTAGTTATAGCTATTTTAGGGGGATATCTGTGTGTGCAGGTGACTATTACTGTGCATAATTATTAGGCAACTTAACAAAAAACAAATATATACCCATTTCAATTATTTATTTTTACCAGTGAAACCAATATAACATCTCAACATTCACAAATATACATTTCTGACATTCAAAAACAAAACAAAAACAAATCAGTGACCAATATAGCCACCTTTCTTTGCAAGGACACTCAAAAGCCTGCCATCCATGGATTCTGTCAGTGTTTTGATCTGTTCACCATCAACATTGCGTGCAGCAGCAACCACAGCCTCCCAGACACTGTTCAGAGAGGTGTACTGTTTTCCCTCCTTGTAAATCTCACATTTCATGATGGACCACAGGTTCTCAATGGGGTTCAGATCAGGTGAACAAGGAGGCCATGTCATTAGATTTTCTTCTTTTATACCCTTTCTTGCCAGCCACGCTGTGGAGTACTTGGACGCGTGTGATGGAGCATTGTCCTGCATGAAAATCATGTTTTTCTTGAAGGATGCAGACTTCTTCCTGTACCACTGCTTGAAGAAGGTGTCTTCCAGAAACTGGCAGTAGGACTGGGAGTTGAGCTTGAATCCATCCTCAACCCGAAAAGGCCCCACAAGCTCATCTTTGATGATACCAGCCCAAACCAGTACTCCACCTCCACCTTGCTGGCGTCTGAGTCGGACTGGAGCTCTCTGCCCTTTACCAATCCAGCCACAGGCCCATCCATCTGGCCCATCAAGACTCACTCTCATTTCATCAGTCCATAAAAACCTTAGAAAAATCAGTCTTGAGATATTTCTTGGCCCAGTCTTGACGTTTCAGCTTGTGTGTCTTGTTCAGTGGTGGTCGTCTTTCAGCCTTTCTTACCTTGGCCATGTCTCTGAGTATTGCACACCTTGTGCTTTTGGGTACTCCAGTGATGTTGCAGCTCTGAAATATGGCCAAACTGGTGGCAAGTGGCATCTTGGCAGCTGCACGCTTGACTTTTCTCAGTTCATGGGCAGTTATTTTGCGCCTTGGTTTTTCCACACGCTTCTTGCAACCCTGTTGACTATTTTGAATGAAACGCTTGATTGTTCGATGATCACGCTTCAGAAGCTTTGCCATTTTAAGAGTGCTGCATCCCTCTGCAAGATATCTCACTATTTTTGACTTTTCTGAGCCTGTCAAGTCCTTCTTTTGACCCATTTTGCCAAAGGAAAGGAAGTTGCCTAATAATTATGCACACCTGATATAGGGTGTTGATGTCATTAGACCACACCCCTTCTCATTACAGAGATGCACATCACCTAATATGCTTAATTGGTAGTAGGCTTTCGAGCCTATACAGCTTGGAGTAAGACAACATGCATAAAGAGGATGATGTGGTCAAAATACTCATTTGCCTAATAATAATTCTGCACACAGTGTATTTAAATTACAAATTTGCCATTCTAGTGCGTATATTATCAGTAGTCTACCTAGATAGCATTTGCCACATACACAATTCAATAGATACACCACAAATGTAGCGGTGCATGTAAGGTGATATTTAATCTGATTAGTATGTGTATGTCTGAAACTTGTATTCTGTAACATTACATGTGGTACAACCAGTACATTTAAAGGAGCCAGTTTTAGCAGTCCTTAATCATGTTTCTTGCTTCTAACAGTGCTCTGGATCAGAAATCCTCAGTCTATCCTTCAACAACCGTCCTTTTCTATATCCCACCATAGGAGATTCATATTCTTTAATGGTAGGAATAGATCCGTATTCACAATATGCCAATGTTGTTTCATATAGGTGTTAATAGCCCTTATCAGGGGAAAATTGTGTAGTGAAAGTGATACATTTAGTATCAAGTACCTGATTCCATTTGTGCTTTACCCGCTGAGATTAAACAACCTCAAGTTGGGATAGTGATGAAACTGTCTCTTTCCCTTTAAATAAAATGACAAATTTATCCTTTTTAGCTCTTGTAAAGACACAAACATGAAATCTTTGGTGCTCCTATAAGTTACCTGCTGCAGTTAAAACCTTTACTTGTGCAGCTGCTGAACTATTTGGCATTTCGTACTTAATGAATATTTTAGTTTCTGCAGTCACAGACTAGCAGGCTCTTTGTGATTTGTAAGAGGCCATCTGCTATGCTCAGTGGTGATATTTTATTTTTTTCTCCTCCGAACACTCTGCCTATATTCTAAATTCCATAAAAAAAACATTTAAGTCATTTTCTTTTCTTTTGTCTAAAGAGTGCATTGTAAAAAAGTGTATAACTTGTTTGTATTAAAAATAAATAAATGTTTGTGCTTGCATTTAGTTTGTTGCTCTTGCTTGTGGGGTGTGTCACTGTCCACCAATAGAGGTGGCACTTGTCTTTGTTAGCAAGTGAGCTTCTACGCCACACAAAAATAAATGCACTTCCTGAGAGTTTTGAAATAGAAATAAACAGCTTTAATGTAACCTTTCGCATGCAAATATTTGTACATATTTAAATAGCGCTCTCTCTTATATGTACAGTAGTCATTTATTTTGCCACAGAGGACTATAGGTTTAAGGGTTTTCAAATGTTCAACATTTTGGTTTATTGCAATTGCATGCCAGATAAGCCTGGCACTGCTTGCTGTTGTAATTAAATATCCATGGTGTGCACACAGCTGTTTAAACCAACATTACCAAAATGTGTTTTGTCATAGAGTACCGTGTTCATGATGTGCAAGGGATTGGAAACTTTACATGATTCCATACACATATAATTAATCAAACAGTTAATGTATTTAGGGCCAGTTTACAAGTAAAGCGGTAAATATCACTTTTGCGAAAGTGATATTAGCGCTCCACTAATACCAGCACACGCTAATGTATTACAAACTGATCACAATGCAAACGCAAGCTCTCATTCGCATTGCTAGGAAGCATTGAGCTCATGAAAGCGCGCGTCTATAGGCTCCAATGGGAGCCTCGTTCTCATGCCGTCAGACACAGCATAAGAACCTCGCGCAGCAAAGCGGGTAAGTAGCGCAGCAATGGCAGCAATTTTTAAATATATATGTAAATCTAGGCTTACCAGAAGTCTCAGTTTGACTGGGATTGTCCCCTGTTTGGAGGTGCTGTCCCAGTGTCCCACCCGATTGGTCATCCTGTCCCAGTTTGCCAGGTGTCCAGTATTTGACCGGACAGTCTCGTTTTTCTGTTTGCTGTCTTTTTTAAAAAAACAGACATTTTTGTCTGTCCATGTGTCTTACTGACTGCCTGACAAACTTTGTTTACAGTCAGTGGCACTGTGAAACTAAGTAGTGCAGTGCTGAATAGAGCAGAAGTGAGTGACATCAGTCACAGATGTGCGGCCAGTGTGAGGGTCGGCTGCATGTGAGGTACAAAGCACTATGGGACATGCAGTTCCCATGGTAGCAAGAAACTAACAGTCCACCCTGGGTGACACTTTAACCCCAGCAGTGCCAGTGACTAGGGCGGGGTATTTTCCTGGCACACCTGGCTTTGTGGTCACATAATGAGCATCAGGCTGCAAGCCAAGGGCTACTGCTGGTCACTGAGCAGGCATTGCTATAACATCAGCTGCTACAGTGTCTAGTAGCAGACACTGTGTAAATAGCTATATATGTAACGTTATTTATCCTGTGTGTACTGTGCACGGTATGTTATGTTTAAAATAAAGCTATGTGAACATTAGAAAACATTTCCACTGTATGCTTACTGGTTTCTATAGCAACAGTGACAGAGCACCGCCATCTTGTTATAAGACATTTGCCTTAGCAGATCACTTCCAGGTTAAGTGTTCACATGTGTGCGGAATCTGTGTGCTAGGTAAGTGCCCTTTGTAAGTTACGCATTACGTCTGTAATATGTGCAACAGATGCTACTCTTTAATGGGGACATTTCCCGCCTGGCATATTATATTGTACAATGCTGTGTAATAATGAGCTTGTGCAGACAGAACACATTCTGGGGAACTGCTTAGCAAAAGCTGCCCTTTGTGATAGCTTATTGAAACTAACACGATTGCTACAAAATAATATGATTGACATAACACGTAGACACGCCTGCTACCCTAACAGTTTTAATTATGAGATAGTCCACCTTCATAAGAGCCAACTACAACAGTGCAATTCTCTGCAGGACCCTCTACCCATTTGTTCCCTGTAATTGTTTTTAACATACCACCTATGTTCATAGCGCTGCGGAACAGGTTAGTGCTCTACAAATACCTGATAATAATAATGAGATCTGCTAAGGAAGGGGGCAGATTAGAGTAAAGGAGAAGTTTCTGGGCAACATCTGAGAGAGAGAAGTCTGAGATTAACACCTGTTAAAGGCTGACTGCTGTGTTTTTTTCCCACTGGCTGATGATGCTGTATATTTATTTATTTATAAAATATTTTGCCAGAACAGGCGGACAGGTTATGGACAGCGGTCTTTGTGACTGCTGCTTCATAACTGCTGTTTCTGGCGAGCCTGCATATGCCCCATAGTATATATGAATATATGAATAGTTTACAAGGGCTCTATATAAATAGTTTACATGGGCTTTATATGAATAGTTTACACTGGCTCTATATGAATAGTTTACATGGGCTCTATATGAAGAGTTTACATGGGCTCTATATGAATAGTTTACATGGGCTCTATATAAATAGTTTACACAGGCTCTATATGAATAGATTACATGGGTGCTATATAAATAGTTTACATGGGCTCTATGTGAATAGTTTACATGGGATCTATATAAATAGTTTACATGGGCTCTATATGAATAGTTTACATAAGCTCTATATAATTAGTTTACACAGGCTCTATATGAATAGTTTACATGGGCTCTATATTAATAGTTTACATGTGCTCTATATGAATAGTTTACATAAGCTCTATATGAATAGTTTACATGAGCTCTATATGAATAGTTTACACGGGCTCTATATGAAAAGTTTACATGGGCTCTATATGAATAGTTTACATGGGCTCTATATGAATAGTTTACATAAGCTCTATATGAATAGTTTACATGAGCTCTATATGAATAGTTTACATGAGCTCTATATGAAAAGTTTACATGGGCTCTATATGAATAGTTTACATGGGCTCTATATGAAAAGTTTACATGGGTTCTATATGAATAGTTTACAGGGGCTCTATATGAAAAGTTTACATGGGCTCTATATGAATAGTTTACATGGGCTCTATATGAATAGTTTACATGGGCTCTATATAATTAGTTTACACAGGCTCTATATGAATAGTTTACATGAGCTCTATATGAATAGTTTACATGGGCTCTATATGAATAGTTTACATGGGCTCTATATGAATAGTTTACATGGGCTCTATATGAATAGTTTACACAGGCTCTATATGAGTAGTTTACATGGGCTCTATATGAATAGTTTACATGGGTTCTATATGAATAGTTTACATGAGCTCTATATGAATAGTTTACATGAGCTCTATATGAATAGTTTACATAGGCTCTATATGAATAGTTTACATGGGCTCTATATAAATAGTTTATATGGGCTCTATATGAATAGTTTACATGAGCTCTATATGAATAGTTTACACAGGCTCATGTGAATAGTTTACTTGGGCTCTATATGAATAGTTTACACGAGCTCTATATGAATAGTTTACATGGGCTCTATATGAATAGTTTACTTGAACTCTATATGAATAGTTTACATTGGCTCTATATGAATAGTTTACATGGGCTATATATGAATAGTTTACATGAGCTCTATGTGAATAGTTTACACGGGCTCTATATGAAATGTTTACATGGGCTCTATATGAATAGTTTACATGAGCTCTATATGAATAGTTTACATGGGCTCTATATGAATAGTTTTCTTGGGCTCTATATGAAAAGTCTACATGGGCTCTATATGAATAGTTTACATGAGCTCTATATGAAAAGTGTAAATGGCTCTATATGAATAGTTTACACAGGCTCTATATGAAAAGCTTACATGGGCTCTATATGAATAGTTTACATGAGCTCTATATGAATAGTTTACAGGGCTCCATATGAATAGTTTACACAGGCTCTATATGAATAGTTTACATGAGCTCTATATAAATAGTTTACATGAGCTCTATATGAATAGTTTACACTGACTCTATATGAATAGTTTACATGGCTCTATATGAATAGTTTACACAGGCTCTATATGAAGCGTTTACATGGGCTCTATATGAAGCGTTTACATGGGTTCTATATGAACAGTTTACATGGGTTCTATATGAATAATTTACACAGGCTCTATATGAATACTTTACATAGCTCTATATGAATAGTTTACATGGGCTCTATATGAACAGTTTACATAAGCTCTATATAAATAGTTTACATGGGCTTTATATGAATAGTTTACATGGGCTCTATATGAATAGTTTACATGGGCTCTATATAAATAGTTTATATAGTTTACACAGGCTCTATGTGAAATGTTTGTGAAAAGTTTACTTGGGCTCTGTATGAATAGTTTACATGAGCTCTATATGAATAGTTTACATGGGCTCTATATGAATAGTTTACTTGTGCTCTATATGAATAGTTTACATGGCTCCATATGAATAGTTTACACAGGCTCTATATGAAAAGTTTACATGAGCTCTATATGAATAGTTTACATGGGCTCTATATGAATAGTTTACACAGGCTCTATATGAATAGTTTACATGGGCTCTTTATGAATAGTTTATATGGCTCTATATGAATAGTTTACATGGGCTCTATATGAATAGTTTACATGGGCTCTATATGAATAGTTTACATGGTTCTATATGAATAGTTTACATGGGCTCTATATGAATAGATTACACAGGCTCTATATGAATAGTTTACATGGGCTCTATATGAATAGTTTACATGGGCTCTATATGAATAGTTTACATGGGCTCTATATGAATAGTTTACATGGGCTCTATATGAATAGTTTACATGGGCTCTATATGAATAGTTTACATGGGCTCTATATGAATAGTTTACACGGGCTCTATATGAATAGTTTACATGGGCTCTATATGAATAGTTTATATGAGCTCTATATGAATAGTTTACATGGGCTCTATATGAATAGTTTACATGAGCTTTATATAAATAGTTTACATGGGCTCTATATGAATAGTTTACTTGGGCTCTATATGAATAGTTTACATGGCTCTATAAGAATAGTTTACATGGCTCTATAAGAATAGTTTACATGAGCTCTATATGAATAGTTTACATGAGCTATATATGAATAGTTTACATGGGCTCTATATGAATAGCTTACTTGGGCTCTATATGAAAAGTTTACATGGGCTCTATATGAATAGTTTACATGAGCTCTATATGAATAGTTTACATGGGCTCTATATGAATAGTTTACATGGCTCTATATGAATAGTTTACATGAGCTCTATATGAATAGTTTACATGGGCTCTATATGAATAGTTTACATGAGCTTTATATAAATAGTTTACATGGGCTCTATATGAATAGTTTACATGGCTCTATAAGAATAGTTTACATGAGTTCTATATGAATAGTTTACATGAGCTCTATATGAAAAGTTTACATGGGCTCTATATGAATAGTTTACATGGGCTCTATATGAATAGTTTACATGGCTCCATATGAATAGTTTCCACGGGCTCTATATGAATAGTTTACATGGCTCCATATGAATAGTTTCCACTGGCTCTATATGAATAGTTTACATGAGCTCTATATGAATAGTTTACATGAGCTCTATATGAATAGTTTACACAGGCTCTATATGAATAGTTTACATGGGCTCTATATGAATAGTTTACATGGGCTCTATATGAATAGTTTACATGAGCTCTATATGAATAGTTTACATGAGCTCTATATGAATAGTTTACACAGGCTCTATATGAATAGTTTACATGGGCTCTATATGAATAGTTTACATGGGCTCTATATGAATAGTTTACATGAGCTTTATATAGTTTACATGGGCTCTATATGAATAGTTTACATGGGCTCTATATGAATAGTTTACATGAGCTCTATATAAAAAGTTTACACAGGCTCTATATAAATAATTTACATGGGCTCTTTTTGAAAAGTTTACATGGGCTATTTTTGAAAAGTTTACATGGGGTTTATATGATTAGTTTACACAGGCTCTATATGAATAGTTTAAACAGTTAACTGGTGCACAGCTGACTATAATTATGTTAATGAAATATATTTATATTACTAGTAATGTTATAAGGTTTATTAATAATCTAACACCATTTATAGAACAAAAAGTGATGCTTTGCTAAAATAATAAAGTGAATCTACTGCACAGTCTGGTTTCTCATAAGATATTTTATTTTAACGCAAATTAAAATGCAATGACATGAAAACTGATTTCCTGATCAAAAAAATGGAAGAATAAATGTCAAATTGGATCATTTAATATTTATAAATATTGAGTTTTAAAAGGTTGCACAATCACAGGGGAAATCACATGTATTTTATACAAGCGACCATTTGTTACTGGGATTAGAACCACCAGATTAGTTCATTTGCTAGTTTTGTGAAATATTAATAATATTAGACTAATGAATAACAGTGAATCGCCAACGTTATATTCATTAAGGCATGAAGTTGTGGTGAGTTGAAGAATTAGCATCACTGGACAGTTACTTATGTATAGGAATCTTGAGTACTATCTGGGATTTGAGGATATCTAATAAAAAAAACACGAATACCCTCCCACCACTTCCTCAAACTCCTATGCATATATTGGGGGTCACCCTCACTTCTTGTTTCTATTTTTTTACCATGGAACACGCATTCATAGCATTTTTAAAAAAATTGGTTTAGACACATTTTCCCATTCAAAGTACAATTTCTGGTATCCCCTCATCAAGCTGATGGACGGATTCAACTATGGCAATGCCTTCTGAACAGATCAACTGTATTTGCTTTATATATATAGATATATATATATATATATATATATATATATCTCCCAGTAACACATTTCTATTTCTACTTACTGCAACCTCGACCATTGCAGGTCCTCCCGTACTGCAAGGTATCTTACTGAAGGTTCTTCACCTTTCATGACCTCCTCACCACAAGATATCTCACAAAAGGTTCTGCACCTTTCATAACCTCCTAACCACAAAGTATCCCATTGAAGGAAGGTTCTGCACCTTTCACAACCTCCTCAGCACAAGGTATCCCACTGAAAGTTCTGCACCTTTCATGACCTCAACGCAAGGTATCCCACTGAAGGTTATACAATACACCTTTCATGACCTCCTCACCACAAGGTATCCAATTGAAGATTCTACACCTTTCATGACCTCTTCACCACAAGATTTTCTCACAGAAGGTTCCACACCTTTTATGGCCTCCTTACCACACAGTATTGCACTGAAGATTATGAATTTCATAAGTGTAAAACCTGTTGAAAATTATCAAAAAATTGATTGTAACTTTTCATGTCCATGTTAAAAAAAGACTTGTTTTGGTGAGCCAAAACATGTTTGTGGCTTCGAGAAAAAGCAGGAAACCATTTATTGTGATCACGTCAAAATGAAAAGGGGCCTTTTTTCAGTCAAAAACAAAACAGCCAAAAGATTGGAATTGACTTCTTTGTCATAACGTTTACCTTTAACCTTCATTAAAATAGTGTAGCACAGAAATCCACTACTTGCACACTATTAGCTTAACTCTGACATTAATTTTACTGTGCTCCCCCATAGGAGTCTATTATGTGAGGGATTCAATGCACCCATGTTATCTAACATGCAGATGTT